>NC_074686.1:14689534-14989534 GCF_029448725.1 Salvelinus fontinalis
ACACACACTACCATGGTGAGACACACACATACACACACATACACACACTACCATGGTGAGACACACACATACACACACATACACAAACGGGAGAACACGCACATCATTATACACTTATACACACCTATATACACACACACACATACTCACACTACCATGGTGAGACACACTCGCACAAGCAGGTGCACAAACACCTATATGCACGTGGAGAACACACACTCGTGCATGCAAACACACAAATGCACATCCTTATATACACCTATGATCGCATGGTGAACACACACATACACACATACTTATATACACCTACAGTGGGGAGAACAAGTATTTGATACACTGCCGATTTTGCAGGTTTTCCTACTTACAAAGCATGTAGAGGTCTGTAATTTTTATCATAGGTACTCTTCAACTGTGAGAGATGGAATCTAAAACAAAAATCCAGAAAATCACATTGTATGATTTTTAAGTAATTAATTTGCATTTTATTGCATGACAGAAGTATTTGATCACCTACCAACCAGTAAGAATTCCGGCTCTCACAGACCTGTTAGTTTTTCTTTAAGAAGCCCTCCTGTTCTCCACTCATTACCTGTATAAACTGCTCCTGTTTGAACTCGTTACCTGTATAAAAGACACCTGTCCACACACTCAATCAAACAGACTCCAACCTCTCCACAATGGCCAAGACCAGAGAGCTGTGTAAGGACATCAGGGATATAATTGTAGACCTGCACAAGGCTGGGATGGGCTACAGGACAATAGGCAAGCAGCTTGGTGAGAAGGCAACAACTGTTGGCGAAATTATTAGAAAATGGAAGAAGTTCAAGATGACGGTCAATCACCCTCGGTCTGGGGCTCCATGCAAGACCTCACCTCATGGGGCATCAATGATCATGAGGAAAGTGAGGGATCAGCCCAGAACTACACGGCAGGACCTGGTCAATGACCTGAAGAGAGCTGGGACCACAGTCTCAAAGAAAACCATTAGTAACACACTACGCCGTCATGGATTAAAATCCTGCAGCGCACGCAAGGTCCCCCTGCTCAAGCCAGCGCATGTCCAGGCCCGTCTGAAGTTTGCCAATGACCATCTGGATGATCCAGAGGAGGAATGGGAGAAGGTCATGTGGTCTGATGAGACAAAACTAGAGCTTTTTGGTTCAAACTCCACTCGCCGTGTTTGGAGGAAGAAGAAGGATGAGTACAACCCCAAGAACACCATCCCAACCGTGAAGCATGGAGGTGGAAACATCATTCTTTGGGGATGCTTTTTTGCAAAGGGGACAGGACAACTGCACCGTATTGAGGGGAGGATGGATGGGGCCATGTATCGCGAGATCTTGGCCAACAATCTTCTTCCCTCAGTAAGAGCATTGAAGATGGGTCGTGGCTGGGTCTTCCAGCATGACAACGACCCGAAACACACAGCCAGGGCAACTAAGGAGTAAGAAGTATCTCAAGGTCCTGGAGTGGCCTAGCCAGTCTCCAGACCTGAACCCAATAGAAAATCTTTGGAGGGAGCTGAAAGTCCATATTGCCCAGCGACAGCCCCGAAACCTGAAGGATCTGGAGAAGGTCTGTATGGAGGAGTGGGCCAAAATCCCTGCTGCAGTGTGTGCAAACCTGGTCAAGAACTACAGGAAATGTATGATCTCTGTAATTGCAAACAAAGGTTTCTGTACCAAATATTAAGTTCTGCTTTTCTGATGTATCAAATACTTATGTCATGCAATAAAATGCAAACGAATTACTTAAAAATCATACAATGTGATTTTCTGGATTTTTGTTTTAGATTCCGTCTCTCACAGTTGAAGTGAACCTATGATAAAAATTACAGACCTCTACATGCTTTGTAAGTAGGAAAACCTGCAAAATCGGCAGTGTATCAAATACTTGTTCTCCCCACTGTATGAACGCATGGTGAACACACACATACACACGAGGAACACCAACATGGCTTGTCTATCTGTCTCTGTTAGGACCATCCCAGTTTAGGCCTGCTGGCTGAGAAGCTTCTAGAGAACCACATCTACTCTCTCTTTGCTGTGGAACAACTACAATATCAGTGGTATGAGGTAATCTCTCTACACACACGACTCTCTCTCCCTCTTTCTCTCTCTCTCTGCTGAGCTCTAACACACACAAACCCATCGCACGCCCATTAATTAACATTGTCTCAAACTGAGTTCCCCAGACTCTGTGTCCCTTTCTCTCTAGCCCTGGAATTAACATATCTGTCTCTGTCTCTCTCTCTCTCTCTTTCTCTCTCTTTCTCTTTCTCTCTCTCTCTCTCTCCCTCTTTCTCTCTCTCTCTGCTGAGCTCTAACACACACAAACCCATCGCACGCCCATTAATTAACATTGTCTCAAACTGAGTTCCCCAGACTCTGTGTCCCTTTCTCTCTAGCCCTGGAATTAACATATCTGTCTCTGTCTCTCTCTCTCTCTCTTTCTCTCTCTTTCTCTTTCTCTCTCTCTCTCTCTCCCTCTTTCTCTCTCTCTCTGCTGAGCTCTAACACACACAAACCCATCGCACGCCCATTAATTAACATTGTCTCAAACTGAGTTCCCCAGACTCTGTGTCCCTTTCTCTCTAGCCCTGGAATTAACATATCTGTCTCTGTCTCTCTCTCTCTCTCTTTCTCTCTCTTTCTCTTTCTCTCTCTCTCTCTCTCCCTCTTTCTCTCTCTCTCTGCTGAGCTCTAACACACACAAACCCATCGCACGCCCATTAATTAACATTGTCTCAAACTGAGTTCCCCAGACTCTGTGTCCCTTTCTCTCTAGCCCTGGAATTAACATATCTGTCTCTGTCTCTCTGTCTCTCTTCCTTTCTTTCTCTCTCTCTCTCTTTCTCTCTCTCTCTTTCTCTTTCTCTCTCTCTTTCTCTTTCTCTTTCTCTCTCTCTTTCTCTTTCTCTTTCTCTCGTTCTAGGAGTTGGTCAGGTTGCTACCAGGCTCCAATCTTCTGTTCCAGGCTCCCAAACTTATAGACGTGGTGGTGGATGCATACAAGGTAACACACACAGAAATTAAAATCACTGGTGGGGGCGGGATGTTGTTAGGTGGGTGGAGGAGTAAGGGGAGGGTGAAGGTTTGGCACGGCCCAATATAATCTATCTCACCCCGGGGCACAGAACAAACCATTGTTCTGTACGGGAATCTGCCAACTCCACAGATTTGCACACTCTGTCTGTACACACACACACACACACTTACATACACACGCACGCACACAGACACAGACACACACACACACACATACAGTAAATCCGCAGAACAGAGCCTGGCATTATTAAGGCTATTCCTTCTCCACCGTATATTTGGACCCGCCTTTTTTCCCATCAGCCTCTCTATTGATTAGAGGAACGGAGAACAATGGAGGCTTTCTGAGAACATGTGACAACCTGTTCTCTCTCTCTCTCTCTCTCTGTCCCCCTCACCCTCTCCATATACCTCACCCCCTCCGTCACCCCTCCCCCCACCCCTCGCCCTCACCCTCTCCATAACCCTCACCCTCTACCTCTCCCACACCCTCTCCCTTTTCCCTCTCCATAACCTTCACCTTCTCCATAACCCTCTCCCTCACCCTCTGTCCTTCCTCTTTCTGCTGCTCTCCTCCTCTTCTTGCCTCATTGCCCACCTCACTCTCTCACTCCCTCACTCCCTCTCTTTCCACCACTCTCTCTCTCTGTCTCTGTCTCCTCTAGAGGTTGTTGTCAGTTGTCCAGGTGTCTGTGTCAGTAGAGGACAGAGCGTTCAGCCGTTTCCTGGTCAGCGTCTCTCCTCTCTGTCCGGAAGGATCTGTATCCCACGACAACCGCAGCTGCTCCAACGTCCAGCCCAACCAGACGGTACACACACACACACACACACACTCACGCACGCACTTGTCAAGTGGCGGTGGGTCTGAGTGTGTACACATGCGCGCGTATGTATGTATGTACGTGTGCAAGTGTGTGTTTCTTACAGAGGTAGGCATATTAGTGAATAATCTGAGTAGATTATGACTCAACACATTAACTTGTCATTTGATTATCAGCTGACCTGTTGTTATTGTTTATGCTCCTTTATCAGATATATTATTTCAGTATATATAATCTAAGGAGCAAAATCTTAATTTTCTCATAGTCTCTCATTGAAGTAAATTAGGATTCACCCCTGACTCATGAAAGATTGTTTAGGCAAATCCCCCTGGTGTGTATGATGATGCCATATCGTTGAGTCTATCTTTAAATGTATGAATAGGGCCAATGTCTTGAGGTTGAATGTCAGCTCTGCTCACTATAACTCTAACTCCAGTCTCCTCTCTACACATTCTATTTCTATGCAGGTCTACTTCAACATCACCATTGGCCTGCACTCCTGTCCTGACGATGATGATGATGTAGATGACGTGGTCCAGGTCTTCGTCAGGCCCGTGGGTTACAATGAGTCAACCATCATCAAGGTTCACTCACGATGTCGCTGTCACTGTGGACCGGACTGGCATTGCCACGACGATACCACACATCAGTCAACGTGTGCAGAGGTCACCCCAGATACAGACCGTAATAATCAAGACTTGAACAATCGGGACATGCACACACACACACCGGACTTAGACCCAGAGCACACACACACACGCCCTCACACACACGGACCGGAGTGGTCACGGCAGTGTCGTGCGGAGGGATCGGGGGTGGACTGTAACGGTCGGGGAGTGTGTGTGTGTGGGAAGTGTGTGTGTGAGAGGAACAGTCTAGGAACAGTGTATGGACAGTACTGTCAGATGGATGACTACTCCTGCCCCTACCAACACGGACTACTGTGTGGAGGTAACACACACGTTGTGCACACACAGACACATACACACACATACATTGTACATTTCGCATCTTACGAGCTAAATCTCACACTGTGTAACAGGTGGAAGACTACAATCTCTCTCTCTCCCTCTCTCCTTCAGGGCGAGGTATGTGTGTGTCTGGTGATTGTGTATGTGAAGAGGGCTGGACAGGAGAGAGCTGCAGGTGCCCAGTCTCTACGGCAACCTGCCTGTCCGACAACGGGTTGCTATGCAGCGGGCGTGGCAGGTGTGTGTGTGGCAGATGCGTGTGTGACAACCATCAATATTCCGGAGCATTTTGTGAGAGATGTCCCACCTGCCACAGCTCTTGTCAGTCACACTGGTAAGGCTTCAGCTCAGCGGGCTAACACAGTCTGGTGCCGTGCATTCTGATGACCTGGGTTCATACGCGGTCGGTCCCGTCACGTCACGTCAATCACCCTGGTAATCACTCTCTCTCTCTCTCTCTCGCTTTATCAGGAGGTGTATAGACTGTCACTTGTCTCACGGTCTGTCTCAGAGAGAGGCGGAGGAGTGCAACCATACCTGCACATCATTAGTGGGTTACGTCAATGATGTCACAGGTAGAATGGGGTCAGGGGTTATACCAGACAGAAGCACATACTCACACACACAAACATGTCATTATGGTCTGCAAATTTTTTTTTAATGTCAATGACATTCGTTCAGTTCATTCTCTTGATCAAAGTTGATGGGATAAACATTAATATTCTCTCTCTCTCTCTCTCTCTCTTGTCCTACTAGGTCAGGTATGGAGACAGTGTGTGTATAAGAAAGACAACTGTTACTATCGCTTCCACACTGCACTTGTCTCAGGAAATACTCTTCTACATTTCAACACACAACCTGGTGAGACACACACACGAGCAAACACACACACACACACTGTGTAAGTGCAAGTTGCAACAATTGCACCCCACCACCTCTCTAGAAACAGCACTATTCATTGTGTGTCCCACTCTGCCCTCTGTCTCTCTCCCCAATCTTCCACCCTCTCTCCCTGTCCCCCACCCTCCTCCCCCCATGCCTCCTCCACTCTCTCTCTTCTCCCGCCTCTCCCCCCTGTATTCCCGAACACTCCCACTCCCGGTTGCGGAAGCCAAGTTTCCATGGCAACAGCTATAAATGTCAGAGTAGAACTTTAGTCTCTTTGTCTGAGGATGAGCCCGATCTCTCTTTGTGTGTGTCTATGTGTGTGCGTGTGTGTGTGCGCGTGTGTGTGTGCGCGTGTGTGTGTGTGTGTGTGTGTGTGTGTGTGTGTGTGTGTGTGTGTGTGTGTGTGTGTGTGTGTGTGTGTGTGTGTGTGTGTGTGTGTGTGTGTGTGTGTGTGTGTGTGTGTGTGTGTGTGTGTGTGTGTGTGTGTGTGTTTGAGGACAGTGGTACTTTGTAACTATTTCAGGGTCAAATTTTGGTGTGTTGGGTCTGTGTGTCCCTATATACTACAATGGATAGAGATAAAGTGCTCACAACTTTGTGTGTGTGTGTGTGTGTGTGTCTCCAGAGTGTGTATCCAGTAGGCGGTATGTGGGGACCTTCCTCAGTGTGTGTGTGTTGACGTTCCTCCCTGGCTTGGTGATGCTGGCTGTGCTGGTGCTGCTGCTGCACAGACGATCTTTGCCACAGGGTGGCGCCACTGATCAACAATACAACCCCACTGGCAAGGTAAGATTCTCCAATACTTTATCTTCACACAGAAACACACTTGTGTGCATGTTTCTAACCGCCTGTGCATGTTGTATCATTAGGATCTGTCACACGTCCCAAAGACCAATGAGAAGACAGTATCCTACAGGAGGGACCGCCCCCCGGGCCCTGACCGACCAATGGAGATGCATATCACCGTTCCCAAGATGCCCCTGGGCGAACCCTGGCAGTAAGGGGTCAGAGGTTAGAGGTCAACGGTTGAAGTGGGCCAATGCTGCCGGTACAAAAAAGCAGCAACTCTGATGTTATACTGCTTGAGAACCGGCACCTGTGAAATACAGGTACAGTAAAATGAGTGAGCAAGCCTACAGGAATCTTTTCTCAGTACACTTACACTGGTTCTAGGTTAGGGGAAGGATAGTAAATCATGAAAACTGGACAGGGTAACACTCCAAACAAGAGCCTTGTTACTGATACTGTAATATTATGTGGCTTTATGGACTGGCAGCCATTGAAAGGTACTGAACATTGATCATTGATCGATTTATCAATGCTAAATATTTATGCTTTTATTACAGAGAACACTACAAGTTTATTAGTTTACTTGATCTCTCTCTCTCTCTACTCAACCTGTGTGTCCTGTGTTAGCTTGCTACCTAGTGGTCAGTGGTGAAACGACATAACAGAATGGGATGAATGAATAATTGAATGAATGAATGAATGAATGAATGGTTACCTTGCACCAGCAGTAACGTGTGAATATGTGACACTCCACAATCATTACCTTTTTTTACCTACCACCAAATCTACTTGATGTCTTTATTTGATGTGCCTGGCATAACTGGAGTTCTGAGAGGACAGGTAGCCTCCAAAGGTTGTTAATGTACAGCATCTAGTTTTAATATTTGAAACAAGCATTCATTTTAAATTAGCATACTTGTGGAGAGACAGAGTAGAGATTTGCACTAGCATCGTTACGTAGCATGATAGGTCGTAGTGTTGTCAGACTACTGAGCGCTAATTGGCTCCTGAACTATTGGGAAGGCTGCTGATTGGCTCCTAAACTACTGGGAAGACTCCTGATTGGATCCTGAACGTTCCATACTACACTTCTATCTAATAATACATTTGTTACATGTTCACTTTACATCTGATGTCTGATGTTTACAGCATTCATAGCTGCTAATTTATTTAGTCCATAACACTAATAATATTATTTATTATGATTTATTTCAAAAAAATGTGTTTCTTGTAATTTTTTTAATTCTATTTTTAATGAAAGGTACTGACTGGCTACAGGGCTGTAATATTACAGGACTGTAGCTCAATGTTAAATGAATCAGCAATTATAAAAATGATCTCTCTAAGCGGCAGACTTGGGTCAAATACTTTCAAAAACTGGTACCACATTATTAGAACGGTACCCATTGTCTCACGTCAGAAAGCTTGACAACCTTGTCTGCACTGCATAGTTCATAGCCAGTCTGAAGACAATGAAGGGAACCTACAGCGCATTCAGAAAGTATTCAGACCCCTTGACTTTTTCCACATTTTGTTACGTTACAGCCTCATTCTAAAATGGATTAAATTATTACATTTTCTCATCAATCTACACACAATACCCCATAATGACAAAGCAAAAACTGTTTATTTGAAATCTTTGCAAATTGATTAAAAAACAGATATCACATTTACATAAGTATTCCAACCCTTTACTCAGTACTTTGTTGAAGCACATTTAGCAGTGATTACAGCCTAAAGTCTTCTTGGGTATGACGCTACAAGCTTGGCACACCTGTATTTGGGGAGTTTCTCCCAGTCTTCTCTGCAGATCCTCTGCACAGCTATTTTTAGGTCTCTCCAGAGATGTTCAAGTCCGGGCTCAGGCTGAGCCGCTCAAGGACATTCAGAGACTTGTCCCTAAGCCACTCCTGCGTTGTCTTGGCTGTGTGCTTAGGGCCGTTGTCCTGTTGGAAGCTGAACTTTCGCCCCAGTCTGAGGTCCTGAGCGCTCTAGAGCAGGTTTTCCTCAAGGATCTCTCTGTACTTTTCTCCGTTCATCTTTCCCTCGATCCTGACTAGTCTCGCAGTCCCTGCCGCTGAAAAACATCCCCACAGCATGATGCTGCCACCATGTTTCACCGTAGGGATGGTGGCAGGTTTCCTCCAGGCATGATGCTTGGCATTCAGGACAAAGAGTTTAATCTTGGTTTCATTAGACCAGAGAATCTTGTTTCTCATGGTCTGAGAGTCCTTCAGGTGCCTTTGGGCAAACTCCAAGCAGGCTGTCATGTGCCTTTTACTGAGGAGTGGCTTCCGTCTGGCCACTCTATCATATAGGCCTGATTGGTGGAGTGCTGCAGAGATGGTTGTCCTTCTGGAAGGTTCTCCCATCTCCACAGAGGAACTCTGGAGCTCTGTCAGAGTGACCATCAGGTTCTTGGTCACCTCCCTGACCAAGGCTCTTCTCCCCCCATTGCTAAGTTTTGCTGGGCGGCCAGCTCTAGGAGGAGTTGGTGGTTCAGAACCTCTTCCATTTAAGAATGATGGAAGCCACTGTGTTCTTGGGGAACTTCAATGTTGCAGAAATGTTTTTGTGCCCTTCCCCAGATCTGTGCCTCGACACTATTCTGTCTCGGATCTCTACGGACAATTCCTTCAACCTCATGGCTTGGTTTTTGCTCTGACATGCACTGTCAACTCTGGGACCTTATATAGACAGGTGTGTGCCTTTCTAAATCATGTCCAATCAATTGAATTTACCATAAGTAGACTCCAATCAAGTTTAATCCATTTTAGAATAAGGCTGTAATGTAACAAATTGTGGAAAAAGGAAAGAGGTCTGAATGCTTTCCGAATGCACTGCACATAAGGATTTCGTTACACGTGCATAACCCACAAATAAGTCCTCCATAAGCAGTACTTAAGTTGTTTACAAAATTCTTATGTCAAGTTGATAATTTCAGCACATCACTGAGTTTGTGCAGTACAATGAAACCATTGCAATAGTCCCAAAAGTTCAAACTCAAAGCTAAATTAAAGCTCAGCTATTTGACATGTATTTGACCTCAGACTGCTAACTGGGCATTGTGTTTGTATAATAAAAGCACGTTTGTGTATATTTTCTGTAAATGCATGTGATTAAGAGTTCCTGTAACATGAATGTTTTAATGTAATTATTAAGTGTTAGATTTGAACTGATGTCTAACTCGTTCTGATTCTTTATAAACCTCAACACTCCTTAGTAAATGTATCATAAGCTGAAGTGACTGACTATCCATTCATTGAGTTTATTAGACAGTGCAATAGACATACAGCCACACCACACACCAATGCAATTGAAGACATATGACCTAGTCTTATTTTACAAAATAGAGTTGATGCACAAGAATAAAGCAGGAAAGCATGTGGCCTTTTCTATTCCTTCATGGTTTGTGTGGTTTCTCCTTCCCCTCCAATCAACCACGCCTCCAATCAACACACACACACACACACACACACACACACACACACACACACACACACACACACACACACACACACACACACACACACACACACACACACACACACACACACACACACACACACACACACACACACACACACACACACACACACACACAACCAACAACGCCTCCACACACATACACACACGCCTCTGGCCTGCAGACTGCTTTCGTTGCCTAGCAACCCCTTGAGAAGGGCGGGAACGGAGGTGGTTCGGCTTCCGAGGTAATTACAGAGTACACACCAGCAGACATGTTTCTATGGCACCGCAGGTGTGTGTGAAGAGAGGTGGAAAAATTGTGCATTTTAAATCATCTCAGTGACCACCATCACAGGACCAGACTACGGTCACACTCCCACACAGCTGAGAGAAAGAGAGATTGCCAAAGTTATCAGAGCAACTTCATAGCAAGAGGTCAGTGTTTACACTTTAGAAAATGACCCAATAGAACACACACGGTTGGGAGCAGAGCAGTGATAGAGACGGGTTTAGACTGATTTCATCACTTTATTTAAAGTGTTATGCAGGCAAAGTCTTTTTTTCTCTTTTCACTTCTTTAACCCCAGTCACACAACACATTTGTACAAAGTTGATTTAAAAATATCAATAAAATATCAATAATCAAGAACCTGCAGCCTTGGAGGCCAGATTTATCAATCATCATGGAGAGCCACAAACTGCTTAGAAAAACATTTTACAAATGAGATGTCACTAGAAAATATGAAAGAAAACTGGTTGTCACACAAAATATTACCGAAAACATCCACATCTGGTTGGTATATCAACCATTTAATTCTCAAATATTAATTTGTATTAATTTTTTGCTTTCATTTAATTTTTTAAAACATATTATGGCGCGTTAAGAGTAGTTGAAATGACGGGCCGCAGTCATGACAACGACAGACGTAGTAAAATAAGTTTACGATGAATTAAAAAGAGAAAACAGCACTAAAAGGCAACATGCTGTACACACACACCTCTGATCAACGCGTACGATACACTCCAGCAAAAGGCAGATATTAAAATAGAACAGATAATAAATTAGCTGTACACAGTAATCATCTGTGTCAAAATGTACTGTGGGGGTTATGAAAATAAAGAGCTAAAAATACAATTCAAAACGTATGCACTGACACTAACATAGAGCAACATCACCAGACACATGTCATAACAACCACATAGTAATAACATCCACCCTGCCACAACCCCTTCTCTCTCCCTTTCTCTCCCCTTCTCTTCATGCCTCACCCTTCCCCCCACTACATGTGTGTATGTGTGTGTGTGTGTGTAATACTGCTTGTTTTAAGGCGTTGTAGTACCAGGACTCACACACAGGGGGCTCTACCTTCACAATGCAGAGAAAACAGCACCAACGTCAAATCACACTGGAACTCTACCACTGTTAGTTAATTGAGTATCTCTAATCACTTGAAATATCGTGAATATATATTATTTGAAATATGTCTAATTACTAAAATGTATATTGTTTATCTAAGACGTTGATACTTTATACAAGTTTAGGGTTCAGATACGATGATTGAGTCACATTACTGCTGTATTCTAGACTGGTTCTGGTACAAACAGCTGCTGCTCTGAGTATCAGTGGGAGCACCATGTGTTTTGACATTAGTACTGCTTATTGACACTGTCTTACCCACCCACCAACCCCAGGAGAGCTACTTCTTAAAGGTGCACTCAGCAATATGGCATCATCAAGCAGGAAATCACCCCGCTGTGTATGATGATGTCATATTGCTGAGTGCATCTTTAACGCTGTGAGCTGACTGGCTGTTTCATACCAGGGAAACCTTTTCCTCTACTGTCATTAATGTAAACATGGTTTCACTAGGATTGTCTTATAGTATTGCTTTCACTAAACAGCCTGTTGCAGAAAGCTAGATTGTTCGTTTTATAGAAACTATTAATATTTCAAATGTAGAGCGTTTCTATAGGAATGCATCATTTATACATATGTTCTATGTGCTTTTTTCGACCCTTTAGAGGTCTATTCCTCTTTTTCTTGTCTTTCTTCAGTAAGAGTTTATCAGACTGGTCTTTACCTGAACTATAGTCCTGTTGAACCGGGATACATTGACACACACTCTCAAACACATACACACGCACACACACGCACATACACACACCTGTCCCTGCTCCTCTCACCTTTCTGTCCTACAGTCTGGACCGTGCCACATATCATGCTTCTTCATCATAATCATCATTACAGTATTAGCAGAGGAACATCTTTGTGCATAGAGATACAATTGCTGTGTTTCAAATGGCACCCTAGCTATTTGGGACACAGCTAATGTCTCCTCTTGATGTTTTACAACTCCAGGGTTCTGTCTTGTGCTAGTTTAATTAGCCAATCCAAAATGGCATTCTCTTCCCTACATAAACTACTCAGAAGGCTCTGGCCAAAAGTAGTGCACTATATAAGGGATAGGGTGCGAGTTTAGATTATAAATCTATATTATACCTTTTCCCCTGACCTTCTGTTATAAACACCATTCTACTAATTCATACCTTTAGTCTGTCGTTAGATTAATTCATTCGTTTAGATTCAGATTCCTCCCTCTGTAAATGTAATATTCAGTTCATCATATTTCTCTTCTTTTTGAAAACAACATGTAAAAAAAAAATAGACCACCTGACCTCCATAGCCACAGCATAACCATGGAGACCAACCAGGAAGTTAGCTCTCCCTGCTTGATCCCTAAACAGGAAGTGGTCACTGGTCACTACTCAAACTCCTCCTCTTCCTCCTCTTCCTCTTCTCCCTCCATTTGATTGGGCGAGGAGGCTGTTGGAGTGGCAGGGGCGGAGTCCTGGGAGAGTGTCTCCACAGTTACGATGCGAGGGGAGGAGCCTAAACCCTGGTTGGAGTCTTCCATGTCTTCAGTGGTGATGATGGCGAGAGAAGCCCCGCCCTTCTTGTTCTGGTGGGTTTTGATGTGTTTGGAGAGATGGTCGCTACGCATGAAACGCTTACTGCACTCTGGACACTCAAACCTCTTCTCACCTGGAGGATGGGTACATCTGAATAAGAACAACAGACACAGGACATATCTGTGTGTGTGTGTGTGTGAGAGAGAGTGTGTCTGTGTGTGGGCTTGGGAGTGCGTACCTGTGTGTGTCCGTCTGTGTCTCTGCAGTTCATCCGAGCGCGTGAACCTCTTGCCACAGAAGATCCAGTTGCAGACGAAGGGTCGTTCTCCTGTGTGCCAGCGGAGGTGAGCTCTCAGGTGACTGGTCTTACCTGGTAGATAGAATATTATTACAGATTAGTAATATCAAATTAATATTCTATATTTTCCATAGACTAATACATCTCTATTTTATACAGTATTGACTGGAAAATCTCTATTTTATACAGTATTGACAGGTAAATCTCTTTTATACAGTATTGACAGGTAAATCTCTTTTATACAGTATTGACAGGTAAATCTCTTTCATACAGTATTGACAGGTAAATCTCTATTTTATACAGTATTGACTGGTAAATCTCTATTTTATACAGTGTAGACGGGTAAATCTCTATTTTATACAGTGTAGACGGGTAAATCTCTATTTTATACAGTATTGACAGGTAAATCTCTATGTCATACACTGTAGATGGGTAAATCTCTATTTTATACAGTATTGACTGGTAAATCTCTATTTTATACAGTATTGACTGGTAAATCTCTATTTTATACAGTATTGACAGGTAAATCTCTATGTCATAGACTGTAGACGGGTAAATCTCTATTTTATACACTGTAGACAGGTAAATCTCTATTTTATACAGTGTAGACGGGTAAATCTCTAATTCATACAGTATAGACTGGTCTTACCGTAGACCTTTCCACAGTATAGACTGGTCTTACCGTTGACCTTTCCACAGTATAGACTGGTCTTACCGTAGACCTTTCCACAGTATAGACTGGTCTTACCGTTGACCTTTCCACAGTATAGACTGGTTTTACCGTTGACCTTTCCACAGTATAGACTGGTCTTACCGTTGACCTTTCCACAGTATAGACTGGTCTTACCGTCGACCTTTCCACAGTATAGACTGGTCTCACCGTAGACCTTTCCACAGTATAGACTGGTCTTACCGTAGACCTTTCCACAGTATAGACTGGTCTCACCGTAGACCTTTCCACAGTATAGACTGGTCTCACCGTAGACCTTTCCACAGTATAGACTGGTCTTACCGTAGACCTTTCCACAGTATAGACTGATCTTACCGTAGACCTTTCCACAGTATAGACTGGTCTTACCGTAGACCTTTCCACAGTATAGACTGGTCTTACCGTAGACCTTTCCACAGTATAGACTGGTCTTACCGTAGACCTTTCCACAGTATAGACTGGTCTTACCGTTGACCTTTCCACAGTATAGACTGGTCTTACCGTTGACCTTTCCACAGTATAGACTGGTCTTACCGTTGACCTTTCCACAGTATAGACTGGTCTTACCGTAGACCTTTCCACAGTATAGACTGGTCTTACCGTAGACCTTTCCACAGTATAGACTGGTCTTACCGTAGACCTTTCCACAGTATAGACTGGTCTTACCGTAGACCTTTCCACAGTATAGACTGGTCTTACCGTAGACCTTTCCACAGTATAGACTGGTCTTACCGTAGACCTTTCCACAGTATAGACTGGTCTTACCGTAGACCTTTCCACAGTATAGACTGGTCTTACCGTAGACCTTTCCACAGTATAGACTGGTCTTACCGTAGACCTTTCCACAGTATAGACTGGTCTTACCGTAGACCTTTCCACAGTATAGACTGGTCTTACCGTAGACCTTTCCACAGTATAGACTGGTCTTACCGTAGACCTTTCCACAGCCCTCCATGTGACACACATGCTGCTTCTTCTTAGACGGGTCTCCACTGGTCCTGCAACACACACACACAGTCAGAGAGAGACAGTGAGAGTCTGTGTGTGTGTGTGTGAGTGTAGTACCTCCCCTCTCCGTCCCTACAGTTAGGACAGGAGCACGCCACCCTGCGGAGCCTCTTGCTGGGTGGTCCTTCCTGGTCCGACGCACTCTGGACAGAACCCATCTGGTCTGGGCTTAGCGACGACCCCGCCACGTTACCCATGGTTACCTTTACTGGGGACGACTGGACCTTAACCCCGCCCTCCTGACCCTGCGGCTGACCTGGTGGTAGAAAATACTATTTTTATTTATTGGATAATTAAAGTAGTAGGCTGCTCCAGCCGGAGACAACATTACATTAATTAAAAATGATTTAGGATAAAAACACAAAGGCCAGAGGCGTATTTCAATTATGGTACAGTAGAATATCATTATGGTACAGTAGAGTAGAATATCATTATGGTACAGTAGAATATCATTATGGTACAGTAGAGTAGAATATCATTATGGTACAGTAGAATAGAATATCATTATGGTACAGTAGAATATCATTATGGTACAGTAGAGTAGAATATCATTATGGTACAGTAGAATATCATTATGGTACAGTAGAGTAGAATATAATTATGATACAGTAGAGTAGAATATCATTATGGTACAGTAGAGTATAATATCATTATGGTACAGTAGAATATCACTATGGTACAGTAGAGTATAATATCATTACGGTACAGTAGAGTAGAATATCATTACGGTACAGTAGAGTAGAATATCATTACGGTACAGTAGCGTAGAATATCATTATGGTACAGTAGAATATCATTATGGTACAGTAGAGTATAATATCATTACGGTACAGTAGAATATCATTATTGTACAGAAGAATATCATTATGGTACAGTAGAATATCATTATGGTACAGTAGAATATCATTATGGTACAGTAGAGTAGAATATCATTATGGTACAGTAGAATATCATTATGGTACAGTAGAGTAGAATATCATTATGGTACAGTAGAATATCATTATGGTACAGTAGAGTAGAATATCATTATGGTACAGTAGAGTAGAATATCATTATGGTACAGTAGAGTAGAATATCATTATGGTACAGTAGAATATCATTATGGTACAGTAGAGTAGAATATCATTATGGTACAGTAGAATATCATTATGGTACAGTAGAGTAGAATATCATTATGGTACAGTAGAGTATAATATCATTATGGTACAGTAGAATATCATTATGGTACAGTAGAATATCATTATGGTACAGTAGAATATCATTATGGTACAGTAGCATAGAATATCATTATGGTACAGTAGAGTAGAATATCATTACGGTACAGTAGAATATCATTACGGTACAGTAGAATATCATTATGGTACAGTAGAGTATAATATCATTACGGTACAGTAGAGTAAAATATCACTATGGTACAGTAGAATATTATTATGGTACAGTAGAGTAGAATATCATTACGGAACAGTAGAATATCATTATGGTACCGTAGATTATCACTATGGTACAATATAATATCATTATAGTACAGTAGAATATCATTATGGTACAGTAGAATATCATTATGGTACAGTAGAGTAGAATATCATTATGGTACAGTAGAGTAGAATATCATGATGGTACAGCAGAGTAGAATATCATTATGGTACAGTAGCGTAGAATATCATTATGGTACAGTAGAATATCACTATAGTACAGTAGAGTATAATATCATTACGGTACAGTAGAATATCATTATGGTACAGTAGAGTAGAATATCATTATGGTACAGGAGAGTAGAATATCATTATGGTACAGTACAGTAGAATATCACTATGGTATAGTAGAGTAGAATATCATTATGGTACAGTAGAGTAGAATATCATTATGGTACAGTATAATATCATTATGGTACAGTAGAGTAGAATATCACTATGGTACAGTAGAATATCATTATGGTACAGTAGAATATCATTATGGTACAGTAGAATATCATTATGGTACAGTAGAATATCACTATGGTACAGTAGAATATCATTATGGTACAGTAGAATATCACTATGGTATAGTAGAGTATAATATCATTATGGTACAGTAGAGTAGAATATCACTATGGTACAGTAGAATATCATTATGGTACAGTAGAATATCACTATGGTACAGTAGAATATCACTATGGTATAGTAGAATATCACTATGGTACAGTAGAATATCATTATGGTACAGTAGAATATCACTATGGTATAGTAGAGTATAATATCATTATGGTACAGTAGAGTAGAATATCACTATGGTACAGTAGAATATCATTATGGTACAGTAGAATATCACTATGGTACAGTAGAATATCACTATGGTATAGTAGAGTATAATATCATTATGGTACAGTAGAGTAGAATATCATTATGGTACAGTAGAGTAGAATATCATTATGGTACAGTAGAATATCATTATGGTACAGTAGAGTATAATATCATTATGGTACAGTAGAATATCATTATGGTACAGTACAGTAGAATATCATTATGGTACAGTAGAATATCATTATGGTACAGTAGAGTATAATATCATTATGGTACAGTAGAGTATAATATCATTATGGTACAGTAGAGTATAATATCATTATGGTATAGTAGAGTAGAATATCATTATGGTACAGTAGAGTAGAATATCATTATGGTACAGTATAATATCATTATGGTACAGTATAATATCATTATGGTACAGTAGAATAGAATATCATTACGGTACAGTAGAATATCATTATGGTACAGTAGAGTATAATATCATTATGGTATAGTAGAGTATAATATCATTATGGTACAGTAGAGTAGAATATCATTATGGTACAGTATAATATCACTATGGTACAGTAGAATATCATTATGGTACAGTAGAGTATAATATCATTATGGTACAGTAGAATATCATTATGGTACAGTAGAGTAGAATATCATTATGGTATAGTAGAGTATAATATCATTATGGTACAGTAGAGTAGAATATCATTATGGTACAGTATAATATCATTATGGTACAGTATAATATCACTATGGTACAGTAGAATATCATTATGGTACAGTAGAGTAGAATATAATTTGTAACACTGCTCCCAACCCCCCCAGAAAATAAACAAATATACATTTGGAGAACAACACTCAACACACACGCACACACTGTCCCTCCCCCTCTCCCTCTCTGTTCTCACCCTGTAGTCCAGTGATGGTGAGGGGTACCCCCTGCATCTGTACTCCAGCAGTGCCCAGTCCAGCGATGTTGACCGTCTGCACCCCCGACCCAGGGTTGATCTGGGCTGCACTCAGCGTCAGGGGAGCCCCCCCCAGCTGCACGAAGCCCCCTCCTCCCACAGCCCCTCCGCCCACAGGGGCCAGGGTCAGCTGCTGGGGCACAGACATCCCCCCAGGGAGCTGCAGAGTCTGCCATGTGATCTGGCCCGACGAGGAGAGGGTTGGGGTCCGGATCAGAATCTGGAGGAATCAATTAATAGAAAAAGGCTATGAATCATTGACATTCAATTGAAATCAATACAACACACAATAAAATCATAGAGGTTGGAAGAAATGTCCACTATATATACAAAATGATGTGGACACCCCTTTAAATGAGCAGATTTGGCCATTTCAGCCACACCTGTTGCTGACAGGTGTATAAAATCGAGCACACAGCCATTCAATCTCCATTTAACAAACATTGACAGTAGAATGGCCTTACTGAAGAGCTCAGTGACTTTCAACGTGGCACTGTCATAGGATGCCACCTTTCCAACAAGTCAGTTCATCAAATTTCTGCCCTGCTAGAGCTTCCCCAGTCAACTGTAAGTGCTGTTATTGTGAAGTGGAAACGTCTAGGAGCAACAACGACTCAGCTGCGAAGTGGTAGGCCACACAAGCTCACAGAACGGGACCGCCGAGTGCTGAAGCGCGTAACACATAAAAATTGCCTGTCCTCGGTTGCAACACTCACTAGCGAGTTCCAAACTGCCTCTGGAAGCAATGTCAGCACAATAACTGTTCGTTAGGATCTTCATGAATGGGTTTCCATGGCTGAGCAGTCGTACACAAGCCTAAGATCACCGTGCGCAATGCCAAGTGTCGGCTGGAGTGGTGTAAAGCTCGCCGACAACTGTAAAGTTTGGTGGAGGAGTAATGGTCAGGGGCTGTTTTTCATGGTTCGGGTTAGGCCACTTATTTCCAGTGAAGGGAAATCTTAACGCTATAGAATACAATGACATTCTAGACGATTCTGTGCTTCCAACTTTGTGGCAACAGTTTGAGGAAGGCAGCTAGCTACCTGTTGGTTCTGGAAGGCTTGTATGGGCTGTAGGGTCCCGCCTGGTCCTAACTGGAAGGTTTGGATCTGATGCGGCTGGCCTTGGATCTGATGGAAACAAACACAGGGCTCACAAACTTTCTGCAGATGTACTGTGTGTGTGTGTGTGTGTGTGTGTGTGTGTGTGTGTGTGTGTGTGTGTGTGTGTGTTACCTGGTTCTGTGGCTGGATCTGGATCTGCTGCAACACCTGGTTGCCCATCTGGACAATGATGATAATAACAACTTATAATATAATTTATTATAGTATAATACCATATCATATCATAATAGAATAGAATGGAGGGTCAAAAGGTAAAAGCAGCCAAGTAGAACCCACCTGTCCCACGATGACCTGCTGGATGGTCCCTGGAGGATCTGATTGGCCCTGTAGTCCGTTGGCCTGGCTCTGGACATGTCAATCAACCAACCAATTAATTCATAAACGATCAATCAATACATCCTTTTATTTCATGGATGTCAAGTCACAAAAACACGCAATCACGTACCATCTGTGAGTTCTGTGAGTCCTGCTCGCTGGGTTGGTTCTGTGAGTCTCTCTCCGCCCCTCCGTCCGACCCGGCTACAGAACTCAGTTGTGTTCCGTCCGACAATGCTCCATCGCACCCGGCAACAGTTGTTATGGTACCGCCAGATGACCCGGTAGCTGCCCCGGACACCGCCGCCGCCGTTGTTGTCACCAACTGGTTACTGTTAGCTACGGTAAAGCTGCCGTCTGCTGCTTGGATAAGCTGCACGGCTCCGCCCCCCGCTAAATTATTCATGACCGGCAGGGCGAGGGTCATACCGCCGATGTTTATGGGTACTGTAGTCATTACCTGGGTCTGGGAGCCCTGTAAGGTCTGCATCTGTAGCGGGAAGGACTGGGCTGGACGAAGCTGCAACGTCTGATTGGCTGAGCCAGTGAGGATGGCCTGCTGGTTGGCCGGTTGTAGGATGGCCTGGGTCTGGGATTGGTTCTGGGTCTGGATTAGCTGGACCTGCTCTGGTAGACCGCCCTGGGCCGGACTAAATAGAATAGAAACACTTTATCTACTTTCATCTGTAAAAAGTAAATTGTACCACTTTTTAATCACCCAAACATCCTGTCTAACCTCTAACATGCAGACTACCGGTCTGACCTTTAAAACAGCTGTCACCTACCTGATCTGGATGTGCTGCCCCCCCAGGGATGCGGTCTGGGGGCTGATGTGGATCTGTTGGCCGTCTGCCGTCTGCAGGTGGGGGATCACCTGGTATTGGACCCCACCCCCCGACGAAGGCATATTTTGCACCTGGAGAGACAAACAATAACATTACTTAAAAACATAGTGACATTAGGTGGGCATGTTCTGAACCTGGACACAGAAACAGAATACTATACAGTATATAGTACTCCACTCTCCATTTCTAAGAAAAAGACAGTTATAGGTTATAGGACCAAAATTTCCACATGACTGCATCCCTCCAGTCAACTTTCCATTCTACACACACACACACACACACACACACACACACACACACACACACACACACACACACACACACACACACACACACACACACACACACACACACACACACACACACCTGGATGATCTGGAACTGCTGCTGAGGCTGCTGATTGGCTGCTATGGTTTTAGTCCCGCACACTGCCTTCACCTTACGGCCTGCCGGAGCACTGTCATTGGCTGAAGTGGTGGCCAGCGTTACTGCGACAGGTTGATTGGCAGTGTCATTGGCCATTTGGGGAGCGGTAGTGATGATCTGCCAGCCATTACCAGTGAACTGGGCAGGAACCAGTTCTAACTGCTGCTGAACCAGAGTCTGATTACCTGCTGCGTCTACAACTATATGACCCTGGATCTGCCCACCCTGCAACTGCAAATAAATATACATAAACAATAAATAAACATCATTGAATAAACATGTACTAGAGTAGGAACCAGAGTCTGGTTCCTGGCTGGATCTATGTGTTCCTGGGTCTGGAAGTACAATGAACACACAGTACACTGAAAGTCTGCAGATATATACCGTGTTATAAGCATGTATGAGCCTTTAAAATGGCCATGTAGTGTATGTACCATGTTAAAGCATGTATGAGTCTTTATAATGTCTTATTGTTTCAGAACTTACATTACCAACATTGTAACAACTATAACAGTAACAAGAACATTAATACAAGGAATAACAAAACCTATAGCGATATAATTAGTATTGATTGCTACCTGTATTTGACCAGCTTGCAACTGGACCTGTCCTTCCACTCCTCCCTGACCTCCTATCTTACTGCAGGTCGCAGCCAGTAGGGCTAGGGGAGACGGCTGGGAATCCTAGAAAGAGAGAATACACAAACAGGCAGATAGGGGAATTCAAACATAGAACACACACACACACACACACAGAGACAACATGCATATAGACAGAGAGAGAGAGAGATACAGAGAGAGAGAGAGACAGACAAAGAGAGAGAGACACACAGAGACAACATGCATATAGATAGAGAGAGAGATATACAGAGAGAGAGAGACACACACACAGAAACAACATGTATATAGACAGAGAGAGATACAGAGAGAGAGAGACACACACAGACAACATGTATATAGACAGAGAGAGAGATAGAGAGAGACACACACACACAGACAAAATGCATATGGACAGAGAGAGAGAGAGATACAGAGATTGAGAGAGAGACAAAGGGAGAAGAGAGAGACACAGTAAGAGAGACAACATGCATATAGACAGAGAGAGCGATACGGAAAGAGAGAGACACACACAGATAGATAGACAGACAGAGAGAGAAACACACACACAGAGACAACATACAGAGAGAGAGCAGTAGTCACGAAGGAACTACACTCGTAGAAAAAAACGGGTTCTTCGGCTGTCCCTATAGGAGAACCCTTTTTGGTTCCAGGTAGAACCTTTTGTAGACATGCAACCCAAAATGGTTATACCTGGAACCAAAAAAAGTGTTATTAAAAGGGTTCTCCTATGGGGACAACCAAAGAACCCTTCTAGGTTCTAGATAGCACCTTTTGTTCTAGGAGTGTAGGTCGCAGGCAAATATTTAATATCACCCACACACCTCTAAAGCTGCCTGTATAGACAGCTAGTGGGGGTTTTTGCACAGAAGCTACATGACAGTCTATTTCAACACTAGAATCAAACATGCCTTTGGAAAACCCTGTCAGAACACATGCTATGGAAATGCTATGAAAATATTATATAAATATGTTTTATTATACTGTAAAAACCTCATCTCATAGACATGGAGCCAAAGACAAGTCCATTATTGGTGTTGATAGACATCATGCAATCCTCTGAACATGGTCTCTAGACAGAACCAGGAAGTGGTGTGTGTGTGTACCAGCCTACCTGGGATCCAGAACGTTTGCCTTTCTTGCCTGGTTTCCCTCCTTCTGATCCCGACACTTCCTTCTTCTGATCTGAGGACCATCGATCAAACAATACTTGATCAATAATCAATAGACTAACACTGGAGGACTGAATGATTAGTGATCACATTTATCAATAACACAGTGGGTAAACGGAGACTACCTGATAAAAATAGGCTATAGAGATGTCAATATTTCCCTGCACATGGTTTTATAACAGTGTAGTGACAACATATGGTTCAACTACTGGCGAAAAGGCATACACATTGATCGGAACCCGATTAGAGACTAATTCATCTAAACAGATCGGTTATGGAAACGTGTTGCCTGTTTTAGGAATAAGCTATTCTTTATCATCAAACGGTTTCTGCATATCTGTCAGGCTGTATGCAAAGAAAGCGAGGGAGAAAGAAAAGAGGGATAGAGGGGTGGAGACGGAGATGAGAGGGGAGGGTACATACCACTCATAACGCATTCATAAACCAGAGAGGAGAGGCTAGGGGAGAAAGGCCGGCTAAAGCACCGGGTAAGGACGGCCTTTTTTCTCCGCGAATAGCTCGAGCTGGGCTGTGTCGTCGCTCCGGTTAGCACCTAAACCACCCACTCGGCAGGAAGGGCGGTACAAAACTCGAGCAACAATCAAACCTCCCGTGATAACGGGAAACGGTCCGGTTTCCGCATCCGACGCCTCACAAAACCAACCGAAAACACTCTTTAACGACCGACGCGCGTTAATTCCATTAACGGAAAAATCGACTGAAAAAATGTATTCTAATTCAAGTTAGTAATGTGTCCGCGGTAGGCCCACCCACTTCCATTTACCCATCAGACCAACTCCCCTCGCCCTCTCTCCTCTCTTTCTGCCTCTGCTGTTTCTGCCGCTACGTACAACAAGCCTTTCCAACGATCTTCATGCAAAAACACCCCTCATCAATACCACTATTTTATGGCTATTTTAATAGTTGAATTTTAGAATTGCAGCTGGAGACAGATAGCTGTGGCTTTTTGTGGGCGGTGCGCTCCTCCCACATATTCAGGACTTGGTCTGCGAGGGTTGAGATGGGAGTTGTATTTAGCGAAGCCTCGCCTTCGAAATGTGTTGTGGCGACGGGGACTTCATCTCCCAGTCTGCCTTGCGGTGAGCTGTACGGCTCGTGCGGCATAGAGTCAGGGTAGGGTGAGAAGCATAGAGAAGGCGGTGACTGTGTGATGTGGGGGTTGGGCAAGAGGAGAGGTGTGAACGTTCTGTTCTCTTTTTTATCATGAGGGCCAGTCTCTCCTTTCCTCCTCCACTCTTTTTTTGATGAAGGTTGGCCTCTCGCTGCCTTCAGCTTTCTCTCCCTCTCTATCACAGGGGTGAGTCTGTCTCGCCACCTCTATTATATGGTCAGTGTATCTCCCGTTCTCACCGTCGAATAAGGGACACTAGCTATCTGTATATTATAAGGGATACTCTCTCGCTGCCTCTCTCACCCCGTTTTGTATATATAAGAGACTAGCTCTTATACTATACAGCAGGGCTGCCCAACCCTCTTCCTGGAGATCTACTGTCCTGTAGGTTTTCAGTCCAACCCTAATTTAGGGTATCTGATGCAGCTAGTTAAGGTCTTGTTGAGCAGCTAATTAGTAGAATCAGGTATGTTAAATGAGGGTTGGACTGTAGATCTCCGGGAAGAGGGTTGGGCAGCCCTGCTATATAGAGACCAGCCCTTATAATATACAGAGACTATCCCTTATAACAGACACCCTCTCTCTCTGTCTACTGTATATTATACTGAACAAAAATATAAACATGACATGTAAAGTGTTGCTCCCATGTTTCATGAGCTGAAATAAAAGATCCCCAAAATGTTCCATACACACAGAAAGCTTATTTCTCTCAAATGTTGTGCACAAATTTGTTTACAACCCTCTTAGTGAGTATTTCTCATTTGCCAAGATAATTCACCCACTTGACACGTGGCATATAAAGAAGCCGATTAAACAGAATGATCACTACACAGGTGCACCTTGTGCTTGGGACAATAAAAGGCCACTCTAAAATGTGCAGTTGTGTCACACAACACTGACACAGATGTCTCAAGTTGAGGGAGTGTGCAATTGGCATCCTGACTGCAGGAATATCCACCAGATCAGTTGCCAGAGAATTGAATGTTAATTTCTCTACCATAACCTGCCTCCAATGTTGTTTTAAAGAATTTGGCAGTAAGTCCAACCGGCCTCACAACCGCAGACCACATGTAACCACACCAGCCCAGGACCTCCACATCCGGCTTCTTCACCTGCGTGATCTGTCTGAGACCAGCCACCCGGACACCTGATGAAACTGAGGATTATTTAGGTCTGTAATAAGGCCCTTTTGTGAGGAAAAACTAATTCTGATTGGCTGGGCCTGGCTCCCCAGTCAGTGAGCCTATGCGCTCCCAAGCCCACCCATGGCTACGCCCCTGCCCAGTCATGTGAAATCCATAGATTAGGGCCCAATGAATGTATTTAAATTGATTGATTCCCTTATATGAACTGTAACTCAGTAAAACCGTTGAAATGAAGATGAATGCTCTGAATAAGTGCGTCTGCTAAATTACTAAAATGGTCTCCACTAATCTACCAAAAGTTACACGCACTCATCCACGTTTTAATCCAACAGACAGTACACGCACACTCATCCACGTTCTAACCCAACAGACAGGGAAGGCACACTCATCCACGTTTTAACCCAACAGACAGTACACGCACACTCATCCACGTTTTAACCCAACAGACAGTACACGCACACTCATCCACGTTTTAACCCAACAGACAGTACACGCACACTCATCCACGTTTTAACCCAACAGACAGTACACGCACACTCATCCACGTTTTAACCCAACAGACAGTACACGCACACTCATCCACGTTTTAACCCAACAGACAGGGAAGGCACACTCATCCACGTTTTAACCCAACAGACAGTACACGCACACTCATCCACGTTTTAACCCAACAGACAGGGAAGGCACACGCATCCACGTTTTAACCCAACAGACAGTACACGCACACTCATCCACGTTTTAACCCAACAGACAGGGAAGGCACACTCATCCACGTTTTAACCCAACAGACAGGGAAGGCACACTCATCCACGTTTTAACCCAACAGACAGGGAAGGCACACTCATCCACGTTTTAACCCAACAGACAGTACACGCACACTCATCCACGTTTTAACCCAACAGACAGTACACGCACACTCATCCACGTTTTAACCCAAGACAGGGAAGGCACCTGGTCGTTATCCGTGGTCACGACTATCTCAGGACCCAACAATTGACCCCCCCTTTGACCTCAAGACCAATTTAGATTCTTCCCCTTTTCTCCTGAAATGTGTTCTCCTTCACACGAATACTAAATCTACACACATTCCAAACTGCTACTACAGCCATTGTGATAGACACCAACTAGTTAACATTTGAACTTCAGTTCTTTATTTCAGATTCAACTAACATACAGTGTCCACTTTCAGAAGCAGTCTTATAAGTTTAACTCAATATAGAAGGAAAGAAAACTTTAAAACAGTGTAATAAACAGTACACTATACATCCCATAGGTCCAATTGTATTGGCTATTGTCTATAATCAAGGGAATATGTTCTGTTCCTTTCAGTAAAAGGTTGACCATGTCTTACTACTAGGGATGCAGTGGTAAAATAGGTGTAAACTCTCAAGTAACGTAAACTCAAACTATGCTAATTTAGCATAACAATAGGTGCGTAAACATTATTCCCCAAATTAAAAAGGTACTGAATTTAACAGCGGTTGTCTGTACCCTCCGCCCCATCCAAGGTCTAATAAAAAGTTAAAACTCCACTGCCTGACTGCTGTTGCATAAAAATATGATTTCAGAATCGGGCTGCCTGTGTAAACACAGCCTTGGAACCACAGATATCCATCTAGACCGATGTTGCTCAATCTTTTTAGTTGCAGGGATCCACAAGTTATGGTTTTCATGGGTCATATTCAGTGGTGTACACCGCAGCAAAACATTTTGCAACAATAAATGGTAATTACATGTTCTTACTGGAAAATATCAGGTACTACCTCCTGTTTCAAAACATTGTCTCCCTACTGAACATGACTGATTAAATAGGGTGTTAGAAGGACGTGGCAGTCATTGAGGAACACTGTTCTAGACCATCTAGAGATCCAAAACCCTGGACTCGAGTCTGAACTGTGGCAGGACTAAAGCAGAACAATTCTGTGTCAGTATGACTACGTCCTAATTATCTCTCCTTCTGCCCAAAGTGTGCACTTGTTTACTTCCATCCATTGATTTGTAGGGAAATGACTGGTATAAGAAATATGGTGGAAATTCCCTTTAGCCCATGCCTCTGCAAATCCAATGCTTTGTGGGAAGTAGTGAAGAGTGTACACTTCCGGAGAAAGAAGAGATTCTTGAGACACCCCCTTTGTCTGCTGTTTCTCTCCCTCTGGGCCTCCAGGGTGTAATTGTCTGTCCTGACCAATGGGGGAGCTGTCAGCTTGTCTGGTCTTGTCTCTAGGCTCGAAGATCTTTTTGGATGCTGTGGAGAAAGAAAAGTAGACATTTTTTAATTAAAAACAACCTTTATTAGCTCAATCAAACACACAGCCAAATTAAAACACACACTACCTACACAGTGGTAAAGTACTTAAGTAGTACTTTAAAGTAGTTTTACTTAAGTAGTTTTGGGGGGTAACGCCATTACATTCCTAAAGAAAATAATGTACTTTATTTTTTTACTCCATAAATGTTCACTGACACCCACAGTGGTAGAAAGAGTATCCAATTGTCATACTTGAGTAAAAACTAAAGATATCGTAATAGAAAATGACTCAAGTAGAGGTGAAAGTCACCCAGTAAAATTATTTGGTTTAATATACATCTTAAATTCCTAATATTAAGCAAACCAGACGGCACCAGTTTATTTACAGATAGCCAGATGCACAATCCCACACTCAGACATAATTTACAAAACAAGTCCTCCAGTGTTTAGTGAGTCCTCCAGATCAGAGGCAGTAGGGAGGACCAGGGATGTTCTCTAGATACAGTAAGTGCATGAAATGGACCATTTCCCTGTCCTGCTAAGCATTCACAATGTAACGGGTAGCCTACTTAAAGAGTAGCCTTCTGTCAGGGAAAATGTATGGAGTAAAAAGTACATTTTTTCTTTAGGAATGTAGTGAAGTAAAAGTTGTCCATAAAAACTGCATAAGTAGTACTTTCAAGTATTTTTACACCACTGGACACCCAAAAGTACTCGTTACATTTTGAATGCTTAGCAAGACAGGAAAATGGTCAAATTCACTAACTTATCAAGAGAACATCCCTGGTCATCCCTACTCCCTCTGATCTGGAGGACTCACTAAACACAAATGCTTTTTTTGTACATGATGTCCAAGTGTTGGAGTATGTCCCTGGCTATTCCAAAATAAAAAACACCAAAATCATACCATCTGGTAAGGAATTTGAAATTATTTATACTCTTACTTAAGTACATTAAAACCAAATACTTTGACTCAAGTAGTATTTTACTGGGTGACTTTCACTTGAGTGATTTTCTATTAAGGCATCTGGACTTTTCCACAAGTATGACAACCGGGTACTTTTTCCACCACTGCACCTACCTCTCCAGGTAATCTTGGACGTTGCTGTGGCCCTTGTGTTGAGCCAAATGGACGAGTTGTCCTGTTGCACAGCGTCCTTCTCTCCGTCGACACAGACTGCAGTTACAGATTCCTCTACACAGAGGACACTCCCAGTCCTGGATACAGAGACAGAGAAACATGGATTTAGTGACAAAACAATATATTTGGTGTACTGATGGGGTCGAGGTCAAGGGCTGTGTGTGTATACTAACTGGATCCAGCAGGGCAGAGCGTACGTCCTCTCCGTAGCGGTTCCTCAGACAGGGCCCACAAAACTGACCCTTGCCCCCTGAACATACTCCGCTACGACACACCGTCTTGGTGTCCAGAGTCTTCTGTCTACACTGATGACAAGTGCTGCCCTGGAACACATACACCAGTTCCATCTCTATCACAGGACAGATGGATAGATAGCAGAACTGAGCATCTGATGAAAAGTGACAATTATAAAAGCCTTGCTGTGTGTGTGTGTGTGTATCTCTTACGTGGTCCTTGTCCAGTATCTTGTCTTTGGCGCCTTCCGCCACGTTGTCCAGCTCTTCCTCTGTGATCTCATCGACTGATCTCACATGTGTAATCTTCCTCCTCTTCCCGCTGCTCGCCCTCCTCTTCTTCCCACTTCTACTCAGCTCATCATCCACCTGGCCACACACAAACCACCATCATCTACCTGTTCACAATGATCAAGAGTTACCTGTGTAAAGAATGTGTGTGTGTGCATAATGAGTGTGTGTGTGTGAACAAGCATATGTAAGTCATGTGTGCCCTTGTGTACCTCCAGTAGTTTCCTGACACAGATGGTCCTCACAGATCTGTTGCTTCGTGAGGGAGAGGTACTCCGCTCCTCCACCCCAAACTTCTCTGGCGGTCTGGCCGCACGCGATGGGTTCCTCCTCTCACCCCCCTCATACACACCTCGTCTACGAGGGGTCGGCTTCTCACTCACACGCCTCTTCTTCTGGAACACAACACCCACAATGCACCAGTCAAAACTACAACACCCAGAAGTCACGAGTCACCTGAGAAAGTCTGCATGTTTCAGGGGATCAGTTTGAACAAGACGAGCTGCAGTGCCGCTTATCTTTGGGAAGCAAGGTGATTTACAGATTCCGCCAGTCCAACTGTGGTACATTAATCTGAAACATGCACAATATGAACCAATTCCATTAGCCCAGTCAAGTGTGTAGTGTACTAACTCACCATGGTAGAGGGGGGGGGTCAGCCATGTTGGTCAGGTCAGCAAACAGCTTGGCCAACTGAAGGACAACAATAACACAGGATGAGAAAACCCTTCCAATATACACAATAATAACAAGAGAGAAAGTAGATAGCAGGGTTGTATTCAGTAGTGTAAGCGCCTACGGAACACGACCCTGGGCAGTGGTTATGTACCATGGCCTTGTTCTCCTGGATGTTCTTGGCTCGTTTATTTAGAACTGGAGACTCAACCTCCTCCTCCTCTTTTTTTAGAGGCTGTTTCTGACCCCGTGTCACCATCCCACGGGACACCTGAGACACACCCCTTTTCAGATGCTCCTTTTCATTGGTTCTCCTCTTTGGAGGGGCGGTAGTGATTGGCTGGGGTTTCTTTGGTGCCTCCCCTTTCTTGGCAGAGAGTCTTTTGGTGGGAAACCTGAAGCAGAGTATTCAACTCTATTCAAAAAGCAGTGGATCATAGTGAATAGGGTGCCATTTGAGACACACGCACAGTTGAACACTCGTACACTCACCTAAAGGCAACACAGAGACTCCTCCTTGTGTGTGTCTCTGGCTCCTCCCCCTCAGAGTAGAAACCTGTGTCTTCATCACTCTCCTCCGCTACGCACTGGAGCACCCGAAAAAAGGAGAGAAGAGTCATGGTACAACCAAGCATCCCCATACACACATACCACTGGAGAGAACAGTAGAAAAGATATGCCATGTTAGGTCTCAATACCATAGCCTTCATCCTGCTTCTGAACCCTCTGTTCTCTTCCTCACCAAAGCCCTAAAAACCCTCCCCCTCACTGTCTGAATGGCTGAACAGACTTACCAACTCTGCGGTCACAAACTTTGACCTGAAACGCACGGCCTGAAGAGAGAGAGATGGATGGATTATTTCAATCGCTAACTGTAGCAGAATTAAGTAAACCAGGATTGTAGTGTGTGTGGGAAAGATTGGCAGCTACTCACCGGCTTCCCAGAGTCCTCAGAGGCAAGGCTGTCCCTGCTGTCGTCTGATTCGCTGTCACTAGGCACTGACATGGCAAAACCCAGGAAGTCCTCGTCGTCACTGGGACTCTCAAAGATGGCCGCTAGTATCCTGGGGGTCTGAAGGACAGACAACAGATTAAAGCCAAAGATAGTTGTATAACTAACTCTGCTATTTCCCCCTATTCCTCTGTGTTAAAGCTACACTAATATATAATACCCTTTTCACACTGTCCTTTCCAGAAAGTAGTCTATGGTGGAGGTGTAACCAGTACAGAAGAGCTCGGGTTCAGTAATGAGTCAAAGAGTTGGCCACTAACAAAAATGTAAACAGACCAAATGCATTCCTATTACATTTCTCATATTCAAATACTGCAGCACTGATTTCTATGATAGGCTGTCGATATAAATTACATTTAATTAATAAAACAAGGAACTGGACATTTTATGACTTGACTTAGCTAGCCTTTTGCTTTAGAGGAGTAAAGCCAAAGGGCCTTATAAAGGACCCCGGACTGAGACCCCTGAACTGTACTGTAGGCTAAACAGCACAGCGTAAAACCCCAAACCAGCAAGCAATGCAGATGCACAGTGGCTAGGAAAAACTCATTTGAAACCTAGAGGGAACAGGCTTTGAGGGGTGGCCAGTCCTCTTCTGGCTGTACCGTGTAGAGATATAAAAACTGCAACTGTTAAACCTCACTTACCTTTGATGAGAACGGCATTTTAACTCGTTTGAGAGACGAATTTTCCTTCTCTCAGAAGTTCACAAGCAGTTCACGCAACAAAGAATGAATGGTAAAAAAAAACACGAGTTCATGTACTTGTCTCAAAAGGCAGGTGTGCAGTCCAGTTTTGAATTTCATTTAAATATGTTTTCAAGCTTGATGACTTGATTTTGTGAGCCCAGAATACTTTTCCTGTATGTAGAAGTCGTTATACGACGGCCGTGAGAGTGAATTGATTTGTAATATCATTACAATGAGTTTCGGCTCGGAGTCTCTCTCCTTCTCCCCCGAATACATAATGGAACAGCCCGAGTCCCGCCCTCTCCCCAGTTTCGCGGCAAAAAGACAATGTAGGTGTGGCAGAATCTCACTGTCCCGAGAAAGGGGCTTTTCAAGGTTCTATGCTTTAAAATCCAACTACTGTACTGCAGTGTCTGCAACAAAGAAGTAATAGCAAAGTTGCATCTGGAAACATTTGGCGCCTACATGTTTAGGATTTTCCTACATTAAGACAAAATTGAACAAATCTATGTTATATCATACAGTGCATTCAGAAAGTATTCAGACCCCTTGACTTTTCCCACAATTTGCCTTGTTCTAAATTGATAAACAAAAAAAAATCTGCAATCTACACACAATACCCCACAATGACTAAGTGAAAACAGGTTTTTAGAAATGTTTGCATATTTATAAAAAATATAAAACAGAAATACCTTATTTACTTAACTATTCAGACCCTTTGCTATGAGACTCGAAATTGAGCTCATGTGCATCATGTTTCCATTGATTATTAAATCAAATTTATTTATAAAGCCCTTCTTACATCAGCTGATATCTCAAAGTGCTGTACAGAAACCCAGCCTAAAACCCCAAACAGCAAGCAATGCAGGTGTAGAAGCACGGTGGCTAGGAAAAACTCCCTAGAAAGGCCAAAACCTAGGAAGAAACCTAGAGAGGAACCAGGCTATGAGGGTGGCCAGTTCTCTTCTGGCTGTGCCGGGTGGAGATTATAACAGAACATGGCAAAGATGTTCATATGTTCATAAATTACCAGCATGGTCAAATAATAATAATCACAGTAGTTGTCGAGGGTGGAGCAAGTCAGCACCTCTGGAGTAAATGTCAGTTGGCTTTTCATAGCCGATCATTAAGAGTATCTCTACCGCTCCTGCTGTCTGTAGAGAGTTGAGAACAGCAGGCCTGGGACAGGTAGCACGTCCGGTGAACAGGTCAGGTTTCCATAACCGCAGGCAGAACAGTTGAAACTGGAGCAGCAGCACGGCCAGGTGGACTGGGGACAGCAAGGAGTCATCAGGCCAGGTAGTCCTGAGGCATGGTCCTAGGGCTCAGGTCCTCCGAGAGAAAGAAGGAGAGAGAGAATTAGAGAGAGCATACTTAAATTCACACAGGACACCAGATAAGACAGGAGAAGTACTCCAGATATAACAAAATGACCCTAGCCCCCGACACATAAACTACTGCAGCATAAATACTGGAGGCTGAGACAGGAGGGGTCAGGAGACACTGTGGCCCCATCCAATGATACCCCCGGGCAGGGCCAAACAGGAAGGATATAACCCCACCCACTTTGCCAAAGCACAGCCCCCACACCACTAGAGGGATATCTTCAACCACCAACTTACCATCCTGAGACAAGGCCATTATCCTTGAGATGTTTCTACAACTTGATTGGAATCCACCTGTGGTAAATTCAATTGATTGGACATGATTTGGAAAGGCACACACCTGCCTATATAAGGTCTCACAGTTCACAGTGCATGTCAGAGCAAAAACCAAGCCATGAGGTTGAAGGAATTGTCCGTAGAGCTCCGAGACAGAATTGTGTCAAGGCACAGATCTGGGGAAGGGTACCAAAAAATGTCTGCAGCATTGAAGGTCCCCAAGAACGCAGTGGCCTCCATCATTCTTAAATTTAAGACGTTTGGAATCACCAAGACTCTTCCTAGAGCTGGCCACACGGCCAAACTGAGCAATCGGGGTAGAAGGGCCTTGGTCAGGGAGTTGACCAAGAACCCGATGGTCACTCTGACAGAGCACCAGAGTTCCTCTGTGGAGATGGGAGAACATTCCAGAAGGACAATCATCTCTGCAGTACTCCACCAATCAGGCCTTTATGGTAGTGACCAGACGGAAGCCACTCCTCAGTAAAAGGCACACATCATCCCGCTTGGAGTTTGCCAAAAGGCACCCAAAGGACTCTCAGGGCATGAGAAACGGGATTCTCTGGTCTGATGAAACCAAGATTGACCAGAATGCCAAGCGTCATGTCTGGAGGAGACCTGGCACCATGCCTACTGCGGTGAAGCATAGTAGTGGCAGCATCATGCTGTGGGGATGTTTTTCAGCAGCAGGGACTGGGAGACTAGTCAGGATCGAGGAAAAGATGAACAAAGCAAAATACAGAGAGATCCTTGATGAAAACCTGCTCCACAGTGCTCAGGACCTCAGAGTGGGGCAAATGTTCACCTTCCAACAGGACAACAACCCTAAGCACACCGCTAAGTCAACGCAGGAGTGGCTTCGGGACAAGTCTCTGAATGTCCTTGAGTGGCCCAGCCAGAGCCTGGACTTTAACCCGATCAAGAATCTCTGGAGAGACCTGAAAATAGCTGTGCAGAGACGCTCCCCATCATCCATCCTGACAGACCTTGAGAGGATCTACAGAGAAGAACGGGAGAAACTCCCCAAATACAGTTGTGCCAAGCTTGTAGCGTCATACCCAAGAAGACTAGAGGCTGTAATCGCTGCCAAAGTGGCTTCAACAAAGTACTGAGTAAAAGGTCTGAATACGTGTGTAAATTTGCTATTTTTTTTATACATTAGCAAACATTTCTAAAAACCTGTTTGTGCTTTGTCATTATGTGTAGATTGATGAGGGGAGAAAAAAAAAACGATTTAATTATTTTTAGAACAAGGGGTCTGAATTCTTTCCAAATGCACTGTATATTCTTCAACAAATATGTATAATCTCATGATGATGGTATTATTGTCTTTATTCTTTTTTAAATTCCATAGCCTATTACACATTCTGAATGGCTCCTGCAGAAGCTGTACTCTCCCTCTCCTGTCACTCCTGTCAGGTTTTGGCCAAGACTGTTCGGGTTTTGGTCACTAGATGTCCCCATTGCACCTTTTTTGTACCTTTTGTTTTTCTTGCTCTAATTATTGTTTGCACCTGTAGGTCATTCCCTTGTTAGTATTTAAACCCTGTGTGTTCCTCAGTTCCTTGCTCAGTGTTTGTAAGTTAGCACCCAGCCCCAGCATTGTTTTATACAGATATTTCTCTTGTTGGATTTTCCAGAGGTTCTCTGGTTTAGTTCTTGTGTATTTTTTGAGTAGTCTTTTGAGGTTTGTTTTTCCCTGCTGTTGTATTTTGGAGGACTTCCATTTTGTGCCTCTTGGCTTTATTTTTGGACATTGTGGATTTAGTTTCTTTGCCTGAAGATTTTGTTCTTTTATTAAACCACCATCTCTAGTACTGCTGTGTCTGCCTCATCTTCTGGGTTCTGACGATTATTAGTGACTGTTTCTCGCACCGGGTCCTGACAACTCCCCCTTCTCCACGCCCACCACCACCAATTAGCCCGCTGAGCTCAAGACTTGTCTTCCACTGACATAAAATACAGGGTTTGTAATGTATGCACAGGGAGGCAGTGGTGATGTCACCTCACGCTTAATGAGAAGTGAAAATGAGAAACAGCTGCTTTATTATTTTATTATTTTCTTTCCTCTCTTCTATCATTTCTCTCCTACTCCTCCATCCTCTCGTCCTCCTCTCTTCCTCTGATAATATTCAGAGACAGTGACCATCGACATAATGTTTAATATGACATAAAAGCTATAATTTATTCATAATCTCCAGTAAAACTTTGACGTAGTAAACCTCTCTTTAGAAAAGACGTGTGGCTTCAGCAGTTAGGGACGGGGAACATACTGCTCTTTTCTTTCTCCCGCTGTGTATGAAGACATCCTATTGTGGAATGTAGGCCTACCTTTAAAACAGAGAAATAATAACATCTCAAACATCATAATAACATTATGCATATTTACAAATCAACAATATTACAGTGGTATAAAGCCTTAGAGCAAATCTGAAATGGCACACTATTCCCTGGCTTATATAGTGCACTACTTTTAACCAGAGCTCCCTATTCCCTATATAGTGCACTACGTTTGACCAGGGCCACATAGCTCTGGTCAAAAGTAATGCACTATATAGGATGCAATTTTGGACACGCTCTTAGTGTCATCTTGCATTGTGATCTGGTGGGGATGTCACGTCATGCAAACAACAACATTCTTTAAAACAGAACTTTACATCATCATGGCAAGAAAACAACAACACCCCTCCGTCTCTTCTTCATTTGTCTTTTTTCTCTTTTCCCCCCATTATGAAATCACATTGGACAGTAACATTCACTGGACCAACTCCACTCCCTAGTCTCCTGTTTTAAACATTCCAGCATTTCAGCTCAACCAGCAAACCTTTTTGGACACAGTTCAATGTATTTACACATATGTCCTGCAAATCTTTACCGAGGTCTGTCTTTATACAGCTCTGGTGTGATATGGCACACAGGACTGTCACATTCTGTAGAGAAACATAAATAAACTAAATATTACAATAAATAGTTATATAGCACTAGTGCCCTGCTTCTACACACCTGAACACTGTACCGTAGCTTCATGTGATGTACTTGATCAGTCAGTGTGAATACACCAGGTCTTAACAGTGATGTACTTGATCCGTCAGTGTGAATACACCAGGTCTTAACAGTGATGTACTTGATCAGTCAGTGTGAATACACCAGGTCTTAACAGTGATGTACTTGATCAGTCAGTGTGAATACACCAGGTCTTAACAGTGATGTACTTGATCAGTCAGTGTGAATACACCAGGTCTTAACAGTGATGTACTTGATCAGTCAGTGTGAATACACCAGGTCTTAACAGTGATGTACTTGATCAGTCAGTGTGAATACACCAGGTCTTAACAGTGATGTACTTGATCAGTCAGTGTGAATACACCAGGTCTTAACAGTGATGTACTTGATCAGTCAGTGTGAACACACCAGGTCTTAACAGTGATGTACTTGATCAGTCAGTGTGAACACACCAGGTCTTAACAGTGATGTACTTGATCAGTCAGTGTGAACACACCAGGTCTTAACAGTGATGTACTTGATCAGTCAGTGTGAACACACCAGGTCTTAACAGTGATGTACTTGATCAGTCAGTGTGAATACACCAGGTCTTAACAGTGATGTACTTGATCAGTCAGTGTGAATACACCAGGTCTTAACAGTGATGTACTTGATCAGTCAGTGTGAATACACCAGGTCTTAACAGTGATGTACTTGATCAGTCAGTGTGAATACACCAGGTCTTAACAGTGATGTACTTGATCAGTCAGTGTGAATACACCAGGTCTTAACAGTGATGTACTTGATCAGTCAGTGTGAATACACCAGGTCTTAACAGTGATGTACTTGATCAGTCAGTGTGAACACACCAGGTCTTAACAGTGATGTACTTGATCAGTCAGTGTGAATACACCAGGTCTTAACAGTGATGTACTTGATCAGTCAGTGTGAATACACCAGGTCTTAACAGTGATGTACTTGATCAGTCAGTGTGAATACACCAGGTCTTAACAGTGATGTACTTGATCAGTCAGTGTGAATACACCAGGTCTTAACAGTGATGTACTTGATCAGTCAGTGTGAATACACCAGGTCTTAACAGTGATGTACTTGATCAGTCAGTGTGAATACACCAGGTCTTAACAGTGATGTACTTGATCAGTCAGTGTGAATACACCAGGTCTTAACAGTGATGTACTTGATCAGTCAGTGTGAATACACCAGGTCTTAACAGTGATGTACTTGATCAGTCAGTGTGAACACACCAGGTCTTAACAGTGATGTACTTGATCAGTCAGTGTGAACACACCAGGTCTTAACAGTGATGTAATTGATCAGTCAGTGTGAACACACCAGGTCTTAACAGTGATGTACTTGATCAGTCAGTGTGAATACACCAGGTCTTAACAGTGATGTACTTGATCAGTCAGTGTGAACACACCAGGCCTTAACAGTGATGTACTTGATCAGTCAGTGTGAACACACCAGGCCTTAACAGTGATGTACTTGATCAGTCAGTGTGAACACACCAGGCCTTAACAGTGATGTACTTGATCAGTCAGTGTGAATACACCAGGTCTTAACAGTGATGTACTTGATCAGTGTTGAATGCATTGACTGGGTTTGAACCAAGGCAATGTTGCTTAGTGAAATCTGTGTGTAACAGGCATTGAAACAGCATATCTCTCGCTCTTCAGTCAGTAAAAGTGTAATAACAATGTAATAATAATCTCTATAATACCGTGGTATTAACGTCCAATAACAATGTGTAATAATAGGACCTTTATGTTGTGGTACGACAGGACCAGAAATGGTGAGGACTTTGTGGTTCCTACAGATACAATTTAAAAAGGGTTGTGTGTATCCCCCCCCCCCCCCCCCCCATCCGTGGCACTGTCATCCAGAGGCATATCTCACCATGTGGCCTGAACACATACAGTATACATCTCCTGTACGTCTACTGCATGATTTCCAGTCATATACTAACAGTTACTATCTTTCCCTACTGAGGATAATTAATACAATGAAACTGTTAACTTAAGACCAGAAACAACACACAATCTCAGTAACTGTACAAACTCCTCTGGAGACTAGATTAAAAACACTATTCATGACAGAACATTAACGACTGGCCGTCTGTCTTCTCCTTGGTCTTTGTCGTCCGTCAAAGTTTGACCTTCATAGAAAAACAGTCTGAATCAGGTTGACAGATATACATTTTCAGTCTGAAGCCGTCTCAGTGTGCAGCTCTGTGGTTGGCTGGCTGAATCAGGATGCTGAACTGTGATTGGCTAAGAGCCAGTGGCTTGCAAGGCACCTTCAACATAAAGTGTATTTTCTGTGAAGGTCCTCTAGGAGAGTGTGTGTTCAGGCGCGAGGCTCCAGCTTGTGTGACAGTTGGAACAGTGTCTGTTGATTGTCGATGATGTGGAGGTAGTGAACGCTCGCCCTGACCTCTGCACTGTCACTCCCCACAACCTCGTTACCTAGGAGACAGACAGATACACACGCACACACACAGACAAAAACACTGAAGCTGTATGACTTCACCAGCAGAGACTGAACAGAACAACATTACAGACACACAGGCACAGACAGACAGAAAGAGAGAGAGAGAGAGAGAGAGAGAGAGAGAGACCGAAAGAGAGACAGACAGAGAGACAGAAAAGACAGAGACAACATACCGAGTTGGTCGCTTTGGCAGTGGCGAATCAGACGCACTGTGTCGGCGATCATGTGCTGAGGGGGCGGGGCATAGAAGAGAGTCAGTCACCATGATAACGGTTATTAAACACAGACAGACAAACGTTCACACACACAACAGACATGTCATGACTCACCAGTTTCTGGAAGTTGACCAGGTTGTCCTGAAAGGTTTTGTTTCCCTCGTGGATAAAGGTGATGTCTTTCAACAGCAGGGGCATGAAGGGGATCTTAGGAGGCTTCATCTTCTTGAAGGCATCTCTGTAGGCCTTATGGTTCAGAGACGGGTCCTGGAGAGACAACGATGAGAGGTTAGGAGTCAGGGTAAGGTTAGGGGTTAGAGGTCAGAGGTTAGGCTTAGGGTCAAGTGGATGTGAACCTAGAGACTGATACACCAATAGTCTCAGAATATTTTGTTCATTAATTCATGACCTTCTCCTAACTATTTTCCACCAGCCTATCAGGACGAATATTACTTTAAACCAATGATAATGAGTCTTACTGTGATCAGCTCCAGTTCAGAGAAGATCTTCTTGAATTTCCCCGGAACTTTCTGAAAGTAAACATATGGGACAGATACACACCGTCAGAGTACACACACACACACACACACACACACACACACACACACACACACACACACACACACACACACACACACACACACACACACACACACACACACACACACACACACACACACACACACACACACACACACACACACACACACACACACACACACACCTCCCAGGTTATGTTGAGTCTGCTGACGGCTGCTGTGTTGAGTCCCATGATGATGGCAAACGCTGAGTTCAGGTTCCTTTGGGCCTTACAGCTACATAACACAAAACAGGGATTAGTTGTGTGTGTGTCCCTGTGTGTGTGTGTGTGTGTGTGTGTTTGATTGTCTAAAGTGTGTGTGTTCTCTTACTGCGCTGCAATCTTGATGAACTTCTTGAGCAGCTGGACTCGTTTGTTGAGTGACACACACATCAGGACCTCAGACATAACCCACTGCTGGACCTCGTTGCAGCGCTGCAGCAATACAGATAGCCCCTCCCGGTGGCTGCCTCCGGTACTACAGCTCATTGTGGAATACACCAACTCCTGCTGCAGGGGGGAAAAAACAGAGAGTTGAGTGTGTATGTGTATGCGTGAGTGTGTAGTAAAGTTCCTCCAGTGTGTGTGTGTGTGTGTGTGTGTGTGTGTGTTACCTCGTGTATGGAGTTGAAGAGGTTCCAGTCTAGTTGTGTGAGAACAGCAGCCATATCCCAGGTGTTGATACCCAGCAACCTCACTGTTCTCCTACTCAGCTCACTGTCTGTTAGAGGGGCCTACACACACACACACACACACAGACACACAGACACACAGACACACAGACAGACAGACAGACAGACAGACAGAGACACACACACCAGTATGTTAAGAGTAGGTTAGCGTTTTTTTGTCTTTCAAATACTTAGCTTGAGTTTGATTTGATTTAGTAGTGCAACACACCCCACCCCAGGTAAGCTGAATCAAGGTCCCCTAAAGCCTTTGTTTAAAAAATAAATACCATTTGTCAGTGAATGACCACAATCAAATTATTTGTAACCGTAATATGGGTGTTAATTACCATAATATGTGTGAGGTCCCTCCGACAGACCATCAGTTTGCTCTGTGGCGTCAAAGTCTCAGAATACACATATTGACCAGCCTGTAACATCCTCCTTTCTACAGGGGGAGAGTGAGAGAGAAAAGTGGGGAGAATTAAAAGGAGTGTGTGTGTGTGTGTGTGCACCTCCAGTGTGTTAGTGTGTGTGTGAGTACCTTCAGTGGGTGTGTGTGTGTGTGTGTGTGTGTGTGTGTGTGTGTGTGTGTGTGTGTGTACCTTCAGTGTGTGTGTGTGTGTGTGACTTCAGTGTGTGTGTGTGTGTGTGTACCTCCAGTAGGTGTGTGTGTCACCAGCACCATGTCCTCCTCTGGTCGGTCCATCTTCTGACCCACAATCCTCAGCAGCTCTGCCACGGTCAGCAAAGAGTGTGTGTAAACACACAGGTACGAGTCCGCACTCACATACACACGACACAGGACTGGAACACACACACACACACACATAGCGTTAACACATCATAAAATATATTTTCAGAAGGCTTTCGATTGGGTGAATAGAGACCTCCTTGCTTTTAGACTAATTCAAATGGGAATTGATGGAAGATTCTATGATCCCATCAAAGTCTTACTGTGATCAGCTCAATGACCTCAGGATTGGCTGGTTTCCAACCCTTTACGGTGTAAAGCAGGGAGACCTACTCCCACTTTATTTGCAATATATGTTAATGATTTAGCCCTACAAATCAAACATGCTAAACTTGGTGATGAAGTTGTGGATATATTCCTGGGCATCTTGTTGTATACTGATGATATACATTATATGTACAAAAGTATGTCGATGTCCCTTCAAATTAGTGGATTTGGTTATTTCATCCCGTTGCTGACAGGTGTATAAAATTGAGAACACAGCCATGCAATCTCCATAGACAAACACGGACAGTAGAATGGCCTTACTGAAAAGCTCCGTGATTTTCAACGTGGCACTGTCATAGGATGCCACCTTTCCAACAAGTCAGTTCATCAAATTCCTGGCCTGCTAGAGTTGCCCCAGTCAACTGTAAGGGCCCTTTGTGAAGGGAGCAAAAACGTCTCAGTCGCAAAGTGGCAGGTCACACAAGCTCACAGAACGGGACCGCCAAGTGCTGGAGCTCGTAAAATTGTCTGTCCTCGGTTGCAATACTCACTACCAAGTTCCAAACTGCCTCTGGAAGCAACGTCAGCACAATAACTGTTTGTTGGGAGCTTCATGAAATGGGTTTCCATGGCCGAGCAGCCGCACACAAGCCTAAGATCACCATGCACAATGCCAAGTGTCGGCTGGAGTGGTGTACAGCTTGCAGCCATTGGACTCTGGAGCAGTGGAAACGCGTTCTCTGGAGTGATGAATCACGCTTCACAATCTGGCAGTCCAACGGCCGAATCTGAGTTTGGCAGATTCCAGGAAAACACTACCTACCCGAATGCATAGAGAGGGGGCGGGGCATAGAAGAGAGTCAGTCACCATGATAACGTGTGTTAACGTGGCACTGTCATAGGATGCCACCTTTCCAACAAGTCAGTTCATCAAATTCCTGGCCTGCTAGAGCTGCCCCAGTCAACTGTAAGGGCCCTTTGTGAAGGGAGCAAAAACGTCTCAGTCGCAAAGTGGCAGGTCACACAAGCTCACAGAACGGGACCGCCAAGTGCTGGAGCTCGTAAAATTGTCTGTCCTCGGTTGCAATACTCACTACCAAGTTCCAAACTGCCTCTGGAAGCAACGTCAGCACAATAACTGTTTGTTGGGAGCTTCATGAAATGGGTTTCCATGGCCGAGCAGCCGCACATAAGCCTAAGATCACCATGCACAATGCCAAGTGTCGGCTGGAGTGGTGTAAAGCTTGCCGCCATTGGACTCTGGAGCAGTGGAAACGCGTTCTCTGAGCCAACTGTAAAGTTTGGTGGAGGAATAATGGTCTGGGGCTGATTTTCATGGTTCGGCCTAGGCCCCTTAGTTCCAGTGAAAGGAAATCTTAATGCTGCAGTATACAATGACATTCTAGATGATTTTGTGCTTCCAACTTTGTGGCAACAGTTTGCGGAAAGCCCTTTCCTGTTTCAGCATGACAATACCCCCGTTCACAAAGCGAGGTTCATACAGAAATTGTTTGTCGAGATTGGTGTGGAAGAACTTGACTGGCGTGCAGAGCCCTGACCTCAACCTGACAGAACACCAGAACACAAGCAAGTCCCCACAGCAATGTTCCAACATCTAGTGGAAAGCCTTCCCAGGGGAAGGGGGCTTTTATAGCAGCAAAGGGGGGATAAGCTCCATATTAATGCCCATGATTTTGGAATGAGATGTGTGACGAGAAGGCATCCACATACGTTTGGTCATGTAGTGCAGTTGTCCTTGCCGAGACATTAGATGACCTCCAGAATATGTTCAATATTGTTAAACTATGGTGTACTAAATTGAGACTGGCGATAAATCAAGAGAAGACCCAGATTTTTCATTTCAGAAAGAAAGGCGTGCAGTGAAGTGAACACAACCTTTGTTTTGATTCAACCCCATTATTGTACACTGGGCTCTATAAATATCAAATAAAATAAAATGTTATTAGTCACATGCACCAAATACAACAGGTGTAGACCTTACAGTGAAAGACTTACTTATGAGCCCCTAACCGACAATGCAGTTTAAAAAAAATATGGATAAGAATAAGAAATAAAAGTAACAATTAATTCAAGATCAGCAGTAAAATAGCAATAGCGAGACTCATATACAGGGGGGTACACGGTACAGACTCAATGTGCGGAGGCACCGGTTAGTTGAGGTAATATGTATATGAAGGTAGAGTTATTAAAGTGACTATGCATAGATGATAACAATAGAGAGTAGCAGCGGTGTAAAAGATGGAGAGGGGGGGGGGCAATGCAAATAGTCTGGGTAGCCATTTGAATAGGTGTTCAGGAGTCTTATGGCTTGGGGGTAGAAGCTGTTTAGAAGCCTCTTGGACCTAGACTTGGCGCTCCGGTACCGCTTGCCGTGCGGTAGCAGAGAGAACAGTCTAAGACTAGGGTGGCTGGAGTTTTAAACAATTTTTAGGGCCTTCCTCTGACACTGCCTGGTATAGAGGTCCTTGGTTTCATTCTGGATGAACACATGCCCTTTGAAGATGCCATAATATCGCTAGGAGATTCTGCCGGTAAAGCTTTGGGGTCAGTGTTAAAACTTCTTGTCAATATGGGGGCGCTGTTTTCACTTTGTAAAAATTCGTTCCCAAATTAAACTGCCTCGTACTCAATTCTTGCTCGTACAATATGCATATTATTATTACTATTGGATAGAAAACACTCTCTAGTTTCTAAAACCGTTTGAATTATATCTGTGAGTAAAACAGAACTCAAGTTGCAGCAAACTTCCTGTCAGGAAGTGAGAAATCTGAAATCGGGCACTCTGTTCCAGGGTCAGTTTATTAATTTGCATGTACTCTATGAGTCGACATGCACTGCATACGATTTCCCCTAGATGTCAGTAAGCAGTGAGAATTGGAATGGGGTTGCTAGGTATATCTGAGGCCGTATAAAGGCTCTTGGAACCGGGGGTGCACTCTTTTCAACGTTCGTCATGACGCAGGACAGACCTCAGGAATGCATTCTGAAAAGCTCTCGTTATAGGAGTTAGATTTATCCGGCTCTGATTTTATTCGATATAGGTGTTAAAAACATCATAATGTAGTTCATTTAAACCGAGTTATATCAGTTTATATCAGTATATTGCGATTTTCGGAATTTTCTTTGTGCTGCGTTATGAAGAGTTGGACACGTCTGGGCCACATAGCTAATGTTTGCTGCTAATTCCTAAGTTGAAAACGACAATCTACAACCGAGCAACGATGATTCTGGACAAAGGACAACTTGCACAAGATTCTGATGGAAGCTCATCAAAAGTAAGAACTATTTATGATGTTAATTCGTTGTTCTGTTGAAAAATGTTACACTACTATTCCGCCATTCATTTCGGTGCGGTCTCGCTTTAACGCACACTGTATGTCGTAGTAACGTTAATTTAAAAAATCTAACACAGCGGTTGCATTAAGAACTAATGTATCTTTCATTTGCTGTCCAACCTGTATTTTTTAGTCAAGTTTATGATTAGTTATTGATTAGATTAGGTGCCTCTCCCAAGATTTCTCCCGACATTTTGTTGGCAGCTTGGCTACTATTCTCATTGTATAACCACGATTTGTGCCGCTAAATATGCACATTTTCGAACAAACAATATATGTATTGTGTAATATGATGTTATAGGACTGTCATCTGATGAAGTTTTGAGAAGGTTAGTGAAAAATGTAATATCTTTTGCTGGTTTATTCGCTATCGCTAACGTGCATGAATCAATGCTGCTGTGTGGTTGGCTATTGTAGTAAGCTAATATAATGCTAAATTGTGTTTTCGCTGTAAAACACTTAAATAATCTGAAATATTGGCTGGATTCACAAGATCTTTGTCTTTCATTTGCTGTACGCTGTGTATTTTTCATAAATGTTTTATGATGAGTATTTAGGTAATTCACGTTGCTCTCTGTAGTTATTCTAGTTGCTTTGGTGAAAGTTGTGATGGTGGCTGCAATGTAAAACTATGATTTATACCTGAAATATGCACATTTTTCAAACAAAACATATGCTATACAATAAATATGTTATCAGACTGTCATCTGATGAAGTTGTTTCTTGGTTAGTGACTATTTATATCTTTATTTGGTCGAATTTGTGATAGCTACCTATGCAGGAAAAAAATGGTGGAAAAATAAAGTTGTGTCTTTTGCTATGGTGGTTAGCTAATAGAAATACATATTGTGTCTTCCCTGTAAAACATTTGAAAAATCAGAAATTATGGCTGGATTCACAAGATGTGTATCTTTCCAAGACACACAAGATGTGTCTTGGACTTGTGATTTCATGAACATTTTATTATATGATATCCCTATCGCTTTAGGCTAGGCTATGCTAGTCAGCTTTTTTGATGGGGGGGGATCCCGGTTCCGGGTATGTGACTCGTTAGAGGTTAAACAAAATGATCTTGGTTACTGTGCTTATTTTCAGCAAAACTCCTGTGTGTGTCCAGGGATGGACTATGCAGCTGGGGTTTGGGGTTCCAAAGTAGGTACTAATTGCAACAATGTTTAAAACAGAGCAATCTGCTGCTTTCTTGGTGTGCACCACAGGAGGTTGGTGGCACCTTAATTGGGGAGGACCTGCTTGTGATAAAGGCTGGAGTGGAATGGTATCAAACTGACTCATTTAACATTTAAGTCATTTAGCAGACGCTCTTATCCAGAGCAACTTACAAATTGGAAAGTTCATACATATTCATCCTGGTCCCCCCGTGGGAATTGAACCCTGGTCCCCCTGTGGGAATTAACCCACAACCCTGGCGTTGCAAGCGCCATGCTCTACCAACTGAGCCACACGGGACTCCAAACCTGACCATCTGTGGAGATGGGTTGGGAACCATGTGTGGTTAGGCAAAAGGTGACATGATACATCTATGGAACAGACTGATAAATATGCCAGAACACAGAATCACTAAAAAAGTGTTTGACTGGGACCTTACTCCTAACCATCTGTGGGATGGAGAATTGTTATCCATTTTTTGTGAAACTGTTTTGCAGAATACACTGAATATATAAAACATTAAGAACACCTGCTCTTTCCATGACATAGACTGACCTGGTAAATCCAGGTGAAAGCTATGATCCCTAAATGATGTCACTGTTAAAACCACTTCAATCAGTGTAGATTTTTAAGCCTTGAGACATGGATTGTGTTTGTATTTGTATTTATTATGGATCCCCATTAGCTGCTGGCAAGGTAGCAGCTACTCTTCCTGGGGTCCAGAAAAATGAAGGCAGTTATACCATTTTAAAAACACTACAATAAATTCACATCAGATTTCACAACACACTAAGTGTGTGCCCTCAGGCCCCTACTCTACTACCACATATCTACAACATAAAATCCATGTGTATGTGTGTGCATAGTGCAGTGCGTATGTTGTTGTATGTGTGTGTATGCATGTGTCTGTGCCTGTGTTTGTGTCTCTTCACAGTCTTCACAGAGTCAGGAGAGATTGACATGCATATTATTAATATTAGCGCTCTGTGTACATCCAAGGGCCGTGCTGTCCCGTTCTGAGCCAATTGCAATTTTCCTAAGTCCCTCTTTGTGGCACCTGATCACATGACTGAACAGTCCAGGTGCGACAAAACTAGGGCTTGTAGGACCTGCCTTGTTGATAGTGCTGTTAAAAAGGCAGAGCAACTCCCGGGTGGCGCAGTGGTCTAGGGCACTGCATCGCAGTGCTAACTGCGCCACCAGAGTCTCTGGGTTCGCCCCCAGGCTCTGTCGCAGCCGGCCGCGACCGGGAGGTCCGTGGGGCGACGCACAATTGGGCTAGCGTCGTCCGGGTTAGGGAGGGTTTGGCCGGTAGGGATTTCCTTGTCTCATCGCGCTCCAGCAACTCCTGTGGCGGGCTGGGCGCAGTGCGCGCTAGCCAAGGGGGCCAGGTGCACGGTGTTTCCTCTGACACATTGGTGTGGCTGGCTTCCGGGTTGGAGGTGCGCTGTGTTAAAGAAGCAGTGCGGCTTGGTTGGGTTGTGCCTCGGAGGACGCATGGCTTTCGACCTTCGTCTCTCCCGAGCCCGTACGGGAAGTTGTAGCGATGAGACAAGATAGTAATTACTAGCGATTGGATACCACGAAAATTGGGGATAAAAGTTTGAAAAAATAAAATAAATAAAAAGGCAGAGCAGCGCTTTATTATGGACATACTTCTCCCCATCTTAACTACTGTTGTATCAATATGTTTTGACCAAGACCATTTACAATCGAGGTAAGGGGCCTAGACGGCTGCCCTCTTGATCTACCTGGAGAGGCTTCCACTAAAGAACTCCCTCTGTGATCTGTTAGACAGGTGTACCATTCAGTGGGTGAATGGGCAAGACAAACTATTTAAGTGCCTTTGAACGGGGTATGGTAGTAGGTGCCAGGCGCACCGGTTTGTGTCAAGAACTGCAATGGTGCTGCGTTTTTCATGCTCAACAGTTTCTCATGTGTATCAAGAATGGTCCACCACCCAAAGGACATCCAGCCAACTTGACACAACTGTGGAAAGCATTGGAGTCAACATTGGCCAGCATCCCTGTGGAACGCCCTGACGAATTGAGTCTGTTCTGAGGGCAAAAGGAGGGGGTGCAACTCAATATTAGGAAGGTGTTCCTAATGTTTGGTATACTCAGTGTACAGTGCCTTGCAAAAGTATTCACCCCCCTTGGCAATTTTCCTATTTTGTTGCATTAAAACCTGTAATTTAAATGGATTTTTATTTGGATTTCATGTAAAGGACATACACAAAATTGTCCAAATTGGTGAAGTGAAATGAAAAAAATAACTTGTTTAAAGAAATTCTAAAAAAGAAAAAACGGAAAGTGTTGCGTGCATTGGTATTCACCCACTTTGCTATGAAGCCCCATATAAGATCTGGTGCAACCAATTACCTTCAAAAGTCACATAATTAGTTAAATAAAGTCCACCTTAGTGCAATGTAAGTGTCACATGATCTGTCACATGATCTCAGTGTATATATATACACACACCTGTTCTGAAAGGCCCCCGAGTCTGCAACACCACTAAGCAAGGGGCACCACCAAGCAAGCGGCACTATGAAGACCAAGGAGCTCTTCAAACAGGTCAGGGACAAAGTTGTGAAGTACAGATTAGAGTTGAGTTATAAAAAAATATCCAAAACTTTGAATATCCCACGGAGCACCATTAAATACATTATAAAAAAATGGAAAGAATATGGCACCACAACAAACCTGCCAAGAGAGGGCCTCCCGCCAAAACTCAGGGACCAGGCAAAGAGGGCATTAATCTGAGAGGCAACAAAGAGACCAAAGATAAACCTGAAGGAGCTGCAAAGCTCCACAGCGGAGATTGGAGTATCCGCTGTTGTGAAGGAAAAATGGCCAGCTTATATTTGGTTTAAACCTACACTTAGAACGTACACTCTCATCAACGAGAACTACACCCCTGAACCATATGTCCTCCTGAACCTAACAAAACACCAAAGGTCCGTTTGTGCACCACTCAGATCCGGCACCCTCGCTCTGGCTACAGAGACGCGTAATTTAACAGATTGTACGAAGAGAGAATTTGCCTACTGTGTGAACTTGGGCAAATCGAAAAGGAAATACATTTAGTGTTTTATTGCCCTCTGGATGACGATCTGAGACATGTTCTTTTTTGTAAAAATGTTGGTGATAAACCTGAAGTATTCTGCTTACGGGACGAGCAGAGGCTTGAATTCAGACAGGGCGTGTTTGAGATTGCTCAGTTATTTCACAATGCCTGGAGAAGGAGAAATGTACTGGTTGTGTAGTGTGGCTAGATGGTAGCTGGTTGTGTAGTGTGGCTAGATGGTAGCTGGTTGTGTAGTGTGGCTAGATGGTAGCTGGTTGTGTAGTGTGGCTAGATGGTAGCTGGTTGTGTAGTGTGGCTAGATGGTAGCTGGTTGTGTAGTGGGGCTAGATGGTAGCTGGTTGTGTAGTGTGGCTAGATGGTAGCTGGTTGTGTAGTGTGGCTAGATGGTAGCTGGTTGTGTAGTGTGGCTAGATGGTAGCTGGTTGTGTAGTGTGGCTAGATGGTAGCTGGTTGTGTAGTGTGGCTAGATGGTAGCTGGTTGTGTAGTGTGGCTAGATGGTAGCTGGTTGTGTAGTGTGGCTAGATGGTAGCTGGTTGTGTAGTGTGGCTAGATGGTAGCTGGTTGTGTAGTGTGGCTAGATGGTAGCTGGTTGTGTAGTGTGGCTAGATGGTAGCTGGTTGTGTAGTGTGGCTAGATGGTAGCTGGTTGTGTAGTGTGGCTAGATGGTAGCTGGTTGTGTAGTGTGGCTAGATGGTAGCTGGTTGTGTAGTGTGGCTAGATGGTAGCTGGTTGTGTAGTGTGGCTAGATGGTAGCTGGTTGTGTAGTGTGACTAGATGGTAGCTGGTTGTGTAGTGTGGCTAGATGGTAGCTGGTTGTGTAGTGTGGCTAGATGGTAGCTGGTTGTGTAGTGTGGCTAGATGGTAGCTGGTTGTGTAGTGTGGCTAGATGGTAGCTGGTTGTGTAGTGGGGCTAGATGGTAGCTGGTTGTGTAGTGTGGCTAGATGGTAGCTGGTTGTGTAGTGTGGCTAGATAGCTGTACAGGCTGTGATTATTGTATGCATATCATTTGGAAAATGTTATTTTGTTTTGATTACAAAGAAAATGTCACTGTGTTTAGTAGTGTCTTGTAGACCCATGTGGGCTGGGCACCGCTAAGTGACACTTCAATAAATCATATACATCAAAATCAATAATATCAATCACATACAATCACAGCATCACGTGTGTGTGTGTGTTCTCACCCTCTTTGGTGTCAGCCCGAGGGAAGCGGAGTGGCAGACTGTTCTCCTTTAAACTGAGCTGCTGGAACAGAGGCTTACTCTGGAGAGACAGACAGAGAAATAGAGGGATGAAGACAGAAGGGAGGGGAGAGAGAGGGATAGGGAGAAAGAATGAGAAAGACAGAGGGATAGAGAGAGACGGAGAGAGAGAGAGGGATGGAGAGAGGGAGAAGGGGACAGTGGGACATAAACCATTAGATTATAAAAGGGATACTTTAGGATTTTGGCAATGAAGCCATTTATATACTTCCTCAGTGTCAGATTGAACTCGTGGAAACAATTTTTATGTCTCTGCCGGCAGTTTGAAGGAAGTTGCTAACTAGTGTCAGCGCAATGACTGGGGAGTCTAGTAGACACCATAGCCTTCCAGTCATTGTGCTAACGCTAGTTAGCGTTTGCTCGCAAAACTAACTCTAACGTCCTTCATACTGGATGCAGAGACATAAAAATGCAATCCATGAGTTCACCTGACTGGGGAAGTAGATAAAGGATTTCACTGCCAAAATCCCAAAGTATCCCTTTAACTGGGCAGTGACAGATCATTTTCGTCTTCCAATTATCCCCCCCCCCCCATTTTCTCTCTCTCCCCTCACACTTCTTCCATCCCTCTCACCTTTTGTTGTGGAGGACATTCATCCACTGTGCTAAAACAAAAACAAACAGAGAAACAACTCCATATTTGCTTGTTCATGAATAAAGATTTACTTGAGAATTGAAGCTTCCGTTTCCTCTATCCCACCCCCCTCTATCCCCCCACAGACAAACCGTAGGCTGTGCTCATGTCTCATAAACAATGGCGTCCTTGTACTGTACATACACACACGGATACACACACACACTCACTGTCTACGTCGTAGAAGCTTCTGGAACTCCTTCATGTCTTTCTCCAGAGACGGAAACTCATAAAGATCCTCTAACACACACCTGGAGAGAGTCTGACACACACACACACACACACACACACACACACACACACACACACACACACACACACACACACACACACACACACACACACACACACACACACACACACACACACACACACACACACACACACACACACACACACATATTAACATACACCTCTAACTGACACTTAGAGATATATTTAGGTTTAAGTGTTGTAAATGTATGTGCAGACATGTGCCAGGGAGAAAACAAAGCTGCAAGCTCACAAGCACACAAACACTTAAGTTATCGCTGTCACTGACATGCTGAATATATCTCCTTTCCTTCCTGTTACTAGGCAGCTATTACCTGGGTTACACTAGATAATCCCCACGACAACCCTCACACACTGGTTACCAAACCTGTGTGTCTCCTCCTACCTTCATGAATGCCTTGATGTGTTCGTCCTCTCGTAGGAAGTCCTTATATAGGCGTGTCCAGTGAGCAACTAGGTGTAATACTTTCCTCTTCCTATAGAGGGCCTCCTTTCCATCCTCCTGACCTTGACCATGCACACGCTTACTGCTGTAGGTGGGACAAGTTAAGGACAATACACACTACACAGAAACACAGACAGACAGACACACATGCAGTGTAAAGGATATTGTCCGAGCAGGGCCTGACAGAGGTCGTTGGTCGTCATGAACACTAGGTATGTCAACAGGAAGTCATCCAGCAGCAGCTCTGAAACAGGAAATGCATCACAGGTCACGAACTTCTATACCTCAGACAGTGAGAGAAAGACAGGAACGTTGAAAGAGGGTTTGTGTCAAAAGTGCGTGGGCCAGATTAGAGTCCACAGCAACATGTTATTTGTGCTCTGAAGGCAGCAGCCTAACCGCTAGACCTCCCCAGGCCCACCTACACCTCTCTGCAGTTGTGTTAATTCAACTTTCTTTGAGAGCTGGGAGAAATGGCCTAAAAATCATATCTTGATTTTTTTTCAAACTATTGGGCGATTCAAAATATACTGATATCTCGATTTGTTTAATGTATTCTCTGAATAAGCTTCGTTGTACAATTAACGGTCAAATACACAGCATTTTAAACAGTCAGCAATAATCTAATGAATTCAGGGATTGTGAAATTGGCCAGTCTGTTCGTTTTAGCCATGATGCTCCTGTACTGCCCGCGTCTGAGTTATGGAAGACATAGTGTCATAGTGCCCATAGACACCATAGTGATGAGTTCAAAGGGCACTAAGCGAAGGACACTGGGACTAAACACCTCCCTCTGCGACTGGATCCTGGATTTCCTGACAGGCCGCCCCCAGGTGCCTAAGGTAGGCAACAACACATCTGCCACGTTGATCCTCAACACAGGAGGCCCTCAGGGTTGCATGCTTTGTCCTCTTCTGTACTCCCTGTTCGCCCACAACTGCGTGGACAAGCATGACTCCAACACCATCACTAAGTTTGCCGACGACACAACGGTGGTAGGCCTGATCACCGACAACAATGAGACTATTGGGAGGGGGTCAGTGTGTTGCCAGGACAACAACCTCTCCCTCAATGTGAGCAAGACAAAGGAGCGGATCGTGGACTACAGGAAAAGGAGGGCCGAGCACGCCGCCTTTCACATCGACAGGGCTGTAGTGGAGAAGGTCGAGAGCTTCAAGTTCCTTGGTCTCCACATCAACAACAAACTATCATGGTCCAAACACACCAAGACAGTTGTGAAGAGGGCACGACAACGCCGAATTCCCCCTCAGGAGACTACAAAGATTTGGCATGGGTAGCCCCGAGAAGAAATATCAACCCATGAACTTCACTCAACTTTCTAGAGTTTTCCCTGTTAGTTAACAATATCAACGTTTCCCTTTACTGTGGCAATTGTGATCGAATCAACGCAATATTAGCCACTTTCAATGCAACATACCGAAACAAAACAAACTATGCAAGATATTTTGTTGTAGGCAGAACACATCGGAGTAGATTCCATTGCACACGACTCAGCCCATACTCTTCACTTGTGTGGCATAACCAATCAGAGCTGCAGTAAACCTATATGCAAATAGACCATTGCCATATATGGATCTGTGCCACTTACTTTGAACTGGACTGTGTACAGCTATGGTCGTGAGTAGATGAGCTTGTTTTGAGATCAAAGCAAGAGCTGCATGCAACCACATGTGCACATTTTGTTCATATCCTTTGCTAGTTAGTGAGTTATTAGCCCAGTTATAAATTTGTAGTCAGTAAGAGCTGACTACAAGAGCACAAACGTGTACATTTCTAGACATCTTTGAAAAGCAAGTCAGATAAAGAGCTTTTTTTTGTCTTAAAGGGGCAATGTTCTATTTTGAGACAGGCTTGAATAAGCTAAGTATCCAATAGGCAAAGGGTAGCATAATTTGTCTGAGTCACTGTAATAATGGTATGGAGGATAATAATGCATCTTATTTTGTAAAGTAGTTTCTTGCATCAAACAACACATCTTCAGTCTGAAGGACAAGTGGAAAAACAGGTTAATGTCAAGCCTTGTATGTTATTTTCAAAAGTCTCATGGAATGTAGGCCTACATTGAACACCACACATTGTCTGCTACTGTAGGCTGAAGTATATAACAGTTATTTGCATGTTAAAATGTTATGGGATGTGTGTTCTCCATTGTTTTTGAAGGTATGCCACTCTGGTAGGCCTACATTATGATCCAATTGCCACAGTAGTCTACTTGGCCACTGGTAAAACTGTAACTAAAGCGGATACAGCCTCAGTGTTCACAGTAAACACGCGCTGGAAGTTACACAAAATGTTCAAAACGTCCAAGTTTGCACTCAGCAGACCTGAAATTTGCTCAGTGCCTAATTATTTCTTTGAAGGAACATTGGTCCTCATATCCCTAAACAGTTATACAGCTGCACTATTGAGAGCATCCTGACTGGTTGCATCACCAACTGGTATGGCAACTGCACAGCATCTGACCGCAAGGCGCTACAGAGGGTAGTGCGTACTGCCCAGTACATCACTGGGGCCAATCCATCCAGGACCTCTATACCAGGCAGTGTCAGAGGAAAGCCCTGCAAATTGTTAAAGACTATAGCCAGCCAAGTCAAAGACTGTTTTCTCTGCTACTGCATGGCAAGCGGTACAGGAGCGCCAAGTCTAGATCCAAAAAGCTCCTTAACAGCTTCTACCCCCAAGCCATAAGACTGCTAAACAGTTAATCAAATGGCTACCCAGATTTTTATATCGACCCCCTTTTTTTAATGCTGCTGCTACTCACTTTACCCCTACCTACATGTACAGTACCAGTCAAAAGTTTGGACATCAACTCATGTAAGGGTTTTTCTTTATTTTTCCTATGTTCTACATTGTAGAATAATTGTGAAGACTTCAAAACTATGAAATAACACATATGGAATCAAGTAGTAACCAAATAAGTGTTAAACAAATCAAAATATATTTGATATTTGAGATTCTTCAAAGTAGCCCCCCTTTGCCTTGTTGACAGCTTTGCACACTCTTGGCATTTTCTCAACCAGCTTCACCTGGAATATTTTTCCAACAGTCTTGAAGGCGTTCCCACATATGCTGAGCACTTATTGGCTGCTTTTCCATGACTGCAGTCCAACTCATCCCAAACCATCTCAATTGGGTTGAGGTTGGGTGATTGTGGAGGCCAAGTCATCTGATGCAGCACTCAATCACTCTCCTTGGTCAAATAGCCCTTACACAGCCTGGAGGTGTGTTGGGTCATTGTCCTGTTGAAAAACAAATGATAGTCCCACTAAGCGCAAGCCAGATGGGATGGCGTATCACTGCAGAATGCTGTGGTAGTGTCACGTTCCTGACCTATTTCTGTTAGTTTGTTATATGTGTTAGTTGGTCAGGACGTGAGTTTGGGTGGGCATTCTATGTTTTCTGTTTCTGTGTTGGTTTATTGGGTTGCCTGGTATGGCTCTTAATTAGAGGCAGGTGTTTGGCGTTCCTCTAATTAAGAGTCATATTTAGGTAGGCGTTTTCACAGTGTTCGTTGTGGGTGGTTGTCTCCTGTGTCTGTGTATATGTTTGCACCATACGGGACTGTTTGCGGTTTGTTCGTTTTATGTAGTCTGTTCCTGTTCATTGCGTTCTTCACGTTATATGTAAGTTCGTCGTTCAGGTCTGTCTGCATCGTTTATTTGTTTTGTTTGTTTATGCAAGTTTAGTTTGTTTTTTCCGTCGTGTTCAATAAATCATGTCATTTCACTACGCTGCGCCTTGGTTCGATCACTACTCCTCCTCTTCTGATGAAGAGGAGGAGGACTGCCGTTACAGAACCACCCACCAATCCAGAACCAAGCAGCGTAATGTCGAGCAACGGGAGAGTATACAGGACTTGTGGAGTTGGGAGCAGGTATTTAACGGAGAAGGACCATGGGCTAAAGTGAATCACCGTCCATGGGAACAGCTGGAGGCAGTTCGGAGAGCGGAGGAGAAGAGAGAGAAGAACCGGCGTTATGAGGGGACGCGTCTTGCACAGAAGCCCAAAAAGCCCGTGAGTAACACCCAAAAATTTCTTGGGGGGGGGGGGGGCTAAGAGGTAGTGGGCCAAGGGCAGGTAGGAGACCTGCGCCCACTTCTCAGGCTAACCGTGGAGAGCGGGAGTACGGGCAGACACCATGTTACGCAGTAGAGCGCAGGGTGTCTCCTGTACGTGTGCATAGCCCGGTGCGGGTTATTCCACCTCCCCGCACTGGTAGGGCTAGATTGGGCATTGAGCCAGGTGTCATGAGGCCGGCTCAACGCGTCTGGTCTCCAGTGCGTCTCCTCGGGCCGGCATACATGGCACCTGCCTTTCGCATGGTTTCCCCGGTTCGCCTACATAGCCCGGTGCGGGTTATTCCACCTCCCCGCACTGGTCGGGCGACCGGGAGCATTCAACCAGGTAAGGTTGGGCAGGCTCAATACTCAAGAGAGCCAGTACGCCTGCACGGTCCGGTATTTCCGGTGCCACCTCCCCGCCCCAGCCTAGTACCTACAGTGCCTACACTACGCACTAGGCTACCAGTGCGTTTCCAGAGCCCTGTTCCTCCTCCACGCACTCTCCCTGTAGTGCGTGTATCCAGTTCGGTGCCTCCAGTTCCGGCACCACGCACTAAGCCACCTGTGCGTCTCCAGAGCCCTGTACACACTGTTTCTTCTCCCCGTACTAATCCTGATGTGCTTGCCCTCAGCCCGGTGCCACCAGTGCCGGTACCACGCATCAGGTATAGAGTACGCTTTGAGAGTCCAGTGTGCCCTGTCCCTGCTCCCCGCACTAGCATGAAGGTGCGTGTCCTTAGCCCGGTGCCTCCAGTTCCGGCACCACGCACCAGGTCTACAGTGCGCCTTATCCGGCCAGAGCCATCCGTCTCCCCAGCGCCATCTGAGCCATCCGTCTCCCCAGCGCCATCTGAGCCATCCGTCTCCCCAGCGCCATCTGAGCCATCCGTCTCCCCAGCGCCATCTGAGCCATCCGTCTCCCCAGCGCCGTCTGAGCCATCCGTCTGCAATGAGCCTGCAAAGCCGCCCGTCTGCCATGAGCCTGCAAAGCCGCCCGTCTGTCATGAGCCTACAGAGCCGTCCGCCAGACAGGAGCCGCTAGAGCCGCCCGCCAGACAGGAGCCGCTAGAGCCGTCCGTCAGACAGGATCTGCCAGAGCCGCCAACCAGACAGGATCTGCCAGAGCCGCCAACCAGACAGGATCTGCCAGAGCAGCCAACCAGACAGGATCTGCCAGAGCCGCCAGCCAGACAGGATCTGCCAGAGCCGCCAGCCAGACAGGATCTGCCAGAGCCGCCAGCCAGACAGGATCTGCCAGAGCCGCCAGCCAGACAGGATCTGCCAGAGCCGTCAGCGAGCCATGAGCAGCCAGAGCCGTCAGCGAGCCATGAGCAGCCAGAGCCGTCAGTCAGCCATGAGCTGCCCCTCAGCCAGAAGCGGCTAGTAATCCAGAACTGCCCCTCAGTCCAGAGCTGTCTCTCTGTCCGGAGCTGCCCTTCAGTCCGGAGTTGCCCCTCTATCCTAAGCTACCTCTTTATCCTAAGCTACCTCTTTATCCAGAGCTGTCTCTCTGTCCGGAGCTGCCCTTCAGTCCGGAGTTGCCCCTCTATCCTAAGCTATCTCTTTATCCTGAGCTACCTTGTCCCGGAGCTGGACTTTATCTTGGTGTTGCCCCTTAATTTAGGTGGGGGAAATAAGAGGGTGGTCATGATGAGGGGTAAACGTAAGCTGGGATTGACTATTGTGGGGTGGGGACCTCGTCCAGAGCCTGAGCCACCACCGTGGTCAGATGCCCACCCAGACCCTCCCCTAGACTTTGTGCTGGTGCGCCCAGAGTTCGCACCTTATGGGGGGGGGTTATGTCACGTTCCTGACCTATTTCTGTTAGTTTGTTATATATGTTAGTTGGTCAGGACGTGAGTTTGGGTGGGCATTCTATGTTTTCTGTTTCTGTGTTGGTTTATTGGGTTGCCTGGTATGGCTCTTAATTAGAGGCAGGTGTTTGGCGTTCCTCTAATTAAGAGTCATATTTAGGTAGGCGTTTTCACAGTGTTCGTTGTGGGTGGTTGTCTCCTGTGTCTGTGTATATGTTTGCACCATACGGGACTGTTTGCGGTTTGTTCGTTTTATGTATTCTGTTCCTGTTCATTGCGTTCTTCACGTTATATGTAAGTTCGTCGTTCAGGTCTGTCTGCATCGTTTATTTGTTTTGTTTGTTTATGCAAGTTTAGTTTGTTTTTTCCGTCGTGTTCAATAAATCATGTCATTTCACTACGCTGCGCCTTGGTTCGATCACTACTCCTCCTCTTCTGATGAAGAGGAGGAGGACTGCCGTTACAGGTAGCCATGCTGGTTAAGTGTGCCTTGAATTCTAAATAAATCACAGAGTGTCACCAGTAAAGCGCCCCCACACCATCACACCTCCTCCTGTACCGGTACCCCTTGTATATAGCCTCGTTATTTTATAGTGTTACTTTATTTATTTTTACTTTAGTTTATTTACCCCTATATATAGCCTTGTTATTGTTATTTTATTGTAACTTTTTTTACTTTTGTTTATTTAGCAAATATTTTCTTTCTGCATGGTTGGTTAATGGCTTGTAAGTAAGCATTTAACGGTAAGGTCTAAACCTGTTGTATTCGGTGCATGTGGCAAAGATTTTTTTGTTGTTGATTTGATTTGACATGAGAACAGGCCGTGGCTTGGGTGGCTGAGGTCAATGCTGATCTTCTTGACCTGGTGTTGTAGGTGTCCTTCATGATGATGGAAGTGAGTGCTACGGGTCGGTAGTCATTCAGTTCACTTACTTTCCCTTTTTGGGCACAGGGATGACAGTGGACATCTTGAAGCAGGTGGGGCTAACAACCTGAGCTGAAAATGTCCGAAAACACAACAGCTAGTTGGTCTGCACATGCTCTGAGGGTGTAACTATAAAGCTAGCTGGTCCGCACATGCTCTGAGGGTGGAACTATAAAGCTAGCTGGTCCGCACATGCTCTGAGGGTGGAACTATAAAGCTAGCTGGTCCGCACATGCTCTGAGGGTGGAACTATAAAGCTAGCTGGTCCGCACATGCTCTGAGGGTGGAACTATAAAGCTAGCTGGTCCGCACATGCTCTGAGGGTGGAACTATAAAGCTAGCTGGTCCGCACATGCTCTGAGGGTGGAACTATAAAGCTAGCTGGTCCGCACATGCTCTGAGGGTGGAACTATAAAGCTAGCTGGTCCGCACATGCTCTGAGGGTGGAACTATAAAGCTAGCTGGTCCGCACATGCTCTGAGGGTGGAACTATAAAGCTAGCTGGTCTGCACATGCTCTGAGGGTGGAACTATAAAGCTAGCTGGTCTGCACATGCTCTGAGGGTGGAACTATAAAGCTAGCTGGTCTGCACATGCTCTGAGGGTGGAACTATAAAGCTAGCTGGTCTGCACATGCTCTGAGGGTGGAACTATAAAGCTAGCTGGTCTGCACATGCTCTGAGGGTGGAACTATAAAGCTAGCTGGTCTGCACATGCTCTGAGGGTGGAACTATAAAGCTAGCTGGCAATTAGAGCAGGTGAGACATAAAAAGCGTATGGTTAGAAAGGTTAACTTCTCTATTACAGTAAAATAATGTCTCAATGTGTTTCAGTGTCCATATGACCCAGTCTGTTGGACCAAACCTCAAATGCAAATAGCGAGTTGAAACCGCTGGTCAGAGAGAAAGGAGTGATCTCTCAGCTTTGTTGTTGTGAGTGGCGGAGGAGGGGCTTAGTGTGTGTGTGTGTGTGTAAACAGAGAGGATGAGGCAAAGCGCGAGGTTTCACTCTCGCCATAATCAGTTAAAAATAAACCCAATGCGTTTCTATGGGTTTATTTTGGACCTAAGCTTGTCGCCTGCCTCAGCCTTTGGGACAATGACTCCCATTGTTAGGGCGGAGACATGAGCATCTCGTCATGATATACAGGTCTCTGGTGTAAATGGGAAGGTGCACACAGCACAGAAGGCACAAAGGAGTCAAGACAAATTACAACATGAGAACAAGTGGACATAAACGCGATACAGGCATTTGGAATATCATGCAAAAACATTCATTCGATTTATTTTGAAATATCTCTTCTCACTGAAGAGTTTCAGGAGAATGCTATAAGTAATGGTGGATTATACAGGTCCAGCCCTGGCAATGCAGTTTCATGACGGGCTGAGAATGCAGTTGGCCTGAGCGAGGCGCTGAATCACTGATCTGCAAATCATCTTACATCCCTAATAGCCACTCATTATGTTATCAAGATTAGTGCATCTGTGCAGACTGAGCTTGCTGCACAACGTTAAACTCTGTCCATGGGAAACATGGAACAAAAAAAGTAATGGTTCCGCAGAGCAGTGGATAGAGCAGCCGAAAGGTTCCTATGAATAATTAACTAACCAGCTGTCTGACGTTTAGATAGGAAAGCAAGCTTTTTATACAACACCACTTTAAATGACTAGACTATTTAGCTGGCTTCTCCCTCTTTCCTTCTCTCCACCCTCCCCCCTCTCTCCTTCCACCCTACCTTTCCAATTTTCCAACTGCTTTCATTTTCTCCTTTCTCCATGTTAACAACTCTCCTTCACTCCTCCAATTTCATCCTCATCTACAACCCCCCCCCCCCCCCCCCACACACACAGACAGACACACACCACCCCCAGCCCACAGATCTAATCTTAGTAATCAGGTATTGTAGTGTTGTGCGTTAATCTCGCTTTAGGCTTGTTTCAGCTTGTTAAACATGTTGCTGTTTAAAACACACAGACACAGACGCGCGCACGCACTCACACAGGCACACATGCGCACGTACACACACACTCCTCTCTTTCTTTTCTTTCAGCTCTCTTTTTGACTGGTGATCATTAGGGCCGAAGACTCATTTACCCAAGATGGTCTTTTGTCAGCGTTTCCCAATATGTCACGCTAGTTAGACAACACTGAAATATGCTACAATATATTCCTGAGAAAGAAAGAACAAAAGAAAGAATGAAGAAGAGTAGAAGTAGTAGTTATGTTGCAACATGTCAGGACATTCCTAACAGCAGGGGAGGGATTGATGCACACAAACAAACACACAAATTAAATGATTTGGTGTACATTTAAATAAGTGTAATGGACTGAGTACAGATCTTTGGGAGATCCCACAATCACCAAACTATCTGCTGTGTGTATGTGCGACCGGAAGTCCCCACAAGAATAGTAAACTAACCAAAATTTGACCAATTGGGGACATTTTGTTAGTCCCCACAAAGTCAAATGCTATTTCTAAGGGGTTTAGGGTTAAGGTAGAATTTGTGTTTGGGTTAGAATTAGGTTTAGGGGTAATGGTTAGAAGTCAGGGTTAGGTTTTGAGGTTAAGGTTAAATAGGATTTAACAAGACTGTGCTAAGGATAAACAAGACTGTGTGTGTGTGTGTATGTGTTTACTCACCAGACACTCTGCTCTCCGGTGCTCCTCTCTGGTCATCCAGTCGTAGGTCACTCAGCAGGTGTTCTAGAATCTTCAGGGGTGTTCCAGACACCACCACATACCTAAAAAGACACACACAGAGAAAGTTTACACATAAACAAGGACTCACACACTCACGCACACACACATACATGATACACACATACCAACACACCTGTCAGAAGCACAGGAGGAAGAGCAGGAGTAGTATTCCTCAGAGCTGCTATCTCTCCTTTCTCTCTCTTCCCTCTCCTCCTCTCCCTCCTCATCCTCCCCTTCCTCATCAATGTAAGGTAGACTACTCCAGTCATCTTCATCCTCATCATCAATGTAGAGCAGGTAAGGGACATTGAAGGTCAGGACAGAACTACTACAACAGTCATCGTCATCATCATCACTACCCTCTTCATCTTCCTCTGCCTCCACTAGTGTGACAGTTCTCAAGTCCATCTCAATTCCTCCAGAGGATTTGCTCTCCCTAGCGCAAAATGCCCAGCCAGGGTGCTCTGTCCTGGGCTGAAGAGCCAGCCTGCTCCCCCTGCCTGCCTGGAGCTCCACAGATATAGAGGCTATATAGTAGCTCTACCCCAAAAGGGGATGTACTGAGGCCTCCCCTCTCCCTGCCTAACCCCAGAGACACACACACACCCTTTATAAAGTGTAAACACATCCTCTAGGCAGCAAACAGTCTTGCTTTCCTTTGCTTTGTTTCTCCCTTCAAGAAAAGAAAATCATTCTCTCTCTGCTTGCAGCTAAAACACACACATTCTCTGTCATAACACACACAAACCCACACACATCCTCTAGGAAGCAAACACACAATCTATCTTGTCAGGGCAGAAGCTGGTGTGCGTGCAGGCATGCAAAGGGTGTGACTTAAGACAGAGGGAAAAGGAGGGAGAATGTAAAATATTTTTCTTGACATGGCTTTCAACGAACAGGTTTGTCTGGGACATACACAGCATATAGTCTTTATAGATTATATATAATGTTTACATTATTTATTTGTATATTCCAGCAACGCCTACAAAGACAGAGAGATTGAAAGTGAAAGATAAGGATACTGACCTCTTCTCTCTGTCCTCCTCTCTGGCCCCTCCCCCTGATGGCGAGGAAGCGGGGTTAGGTGATGTCACTGATGATGGCGAGGAAGCGGGGTTAGGTGATGTCACTGATGATGGCACTCTCTGTAGCACAAGGACGTCCCGACCCCTTTCCTTAAGACACACCCTCCCTACTGCCTCTCCCTGAGAGAGAGAGAGAGAGAGAGAGAGAGAGAGAGAGAGAGAGAGAGAGAGAGAGAGAGAGAGAGAGAGAGAGAGAGAGAGAGAGAGAGAGAGAGAGAGAGAGAGAGAGAGAGAGAGAGAGAGAGAGAGAGAGAAGAATTGTACATTGGTATTGTATGCAGAATATAGAGAGAAACAGGATGACAATGTGTGTTGTGTGGGAGTTTTATAACACAGAGTGGAAAAGATACATATATTGTAGGGTGTCCAATCAAAAACATATATTTTGACCAATGAGTGAAATAAGTTAATTACGTAGAAAATCCTTTAAGAAAACCAATGGTCCAAACCTCATGTCTCTATCATAATCCGTTCAAAGGTTACAAGAGTTTTTACCCTTGTAGGATGGCCAGAATTAGGGTGACTAAATCAATGGAGGCCGGAGAAAAAAAAATAGGTCAAAACTCTGAAAAAATTGCATCTCATTAGATAGACTGGATTCTGTGCAAGAATGAAAACTAGTGCTAACTTACAGGCTCACTTTCCCGACGAACTCGTCATCTTTCCTCTCGAAACCGCAGGACAAAAAACAATATAGAGCTAAGATGTATATCGATTTTGAGACATGACATGACGTATTTTCATATTTTAGTGGACACTTGTCATATGAATGCAAAATTCCAGTTGTTGTTAGAAGATTTCTCACAAAAAGAAGCATCTCTGTGAAAGGTCAACGGAGCACTGAGCATATAAAAGTTTTTTTATTTTCAAAGTCTTTTACGTTTCATTCAGCTCATGTCATGCAACCTGCGGAATCCACTGTGAAGACCACGACCACCCTAACTCTTGGGCAAGGACCCACCACATCTCCCATCAGCTCCCTGTGAGCCGCAGATTAAAACAACGGTCTGATATCTGATACAGGGTTACCCCTCTATACACACACCAACCACACACACACACACACATACAAACGGCACACATAATGTACATCTACACACACAGTTAGAATCTGCTACATCAAAACCACATCCTTTTAGTTTGAGAAAGTATGCTAGCAATGTTAAAGAAAACAGACTTTGGACATTTGATGGCCTGAAAGTAAAGGAATTGTCTGAATGTTATATATTAGAGAGACAGAATGTTATATACTAGAGAGACAGAATGTTGTATACTAGAGAGACAGAATGTTATATACTAGAGAGACAGAATGTTATATACTAGAGAGACAGAATGTTATATACTAGAGAGACAGAATGTTATATACTAGAGAGACAGAATGTTGTATACTAGAGAGACAGAATGTTATATACTAGAGAGACAGAATGTTATATACTAGAGAGACAATGTTATATACTAGAGAGGCAGAATGTTATATACTAGAGAGACAATGTTATATACTAGAGAGACAGAATGTTATATACTAGAGAGACAGAATGTTATATACTAGAGAGACAATGTTATATACTAGAGAGACAGAATGTTATATACTAGAGAGACAGAATGTTATATACTAGAGAGACAGAATGTTATATACTAGAGAGACAGAATGTTATATACTAGAGAGACAGAATGTTGTATACTAGAGAGACAGAATGTTGTATACTAGAGAGACAGAATGTTATATACTAGAGAGACAGAATGTTATATACTAGAGAGACAGAATGTTATATACTAGAGAGACAATGTTATATACTAGAGAGGCAGAATGTTATATACTAGAGAGACAGAATGTTATATATTAGAGAGACAGAATGTTATACACTAGAGAGACAGAATGTTATATACTAGAGAGACAATGTTATATACTAGAGAGACAGAATGTTATACACTAGAGAGACAGAATGTTGTATACTAGAGAGACAGAATGTTGTATACTAGAGACAGAATGTTGTATACTAGAGAGACAGAATGTTATATACTAGAGAGACAATGTTATATACTAGAGACAATGTTTTATACTAGAGAGACAGAATGTTATATACTAGAGAGAAATGATGTTGTATACTAGAGACAGAATGTTATATAATAGAGAGACAATGTTGTATACTTGATAGACAGAATGTTTTATACTAGAGAGACAGAATATTATATACTAGAGAGAAAGAATGTTGTATACTAGAGACAGAATGTTATATACTAGAGAGACAGAATGTTATATACTAGAGACAGAATGTTATATAATAGAGAGACAGAATGTTGTATACTAGAGACAGAATGTTATATACTAGAGAGACAGAATGTTGTATAATAGAGAGACAATGTTGTATACCAGAGAGAAAGAATGTTATATACTAGAGACAGAATGTTATATACTAGAGAGACAATGTCATGTACTAGAGAGACAATGTCATATACTAGAGAGACAGAATGTTGTATACTAGAGAGACAGAATGTTATATACTAGAGACAATGTTGTATACTAGAGATACATAATGTTGTATACTAGAGAGACAGAATGTTATATAGTAGAGACAATGTTGTATAGTAGAGAGACAGAATGTTGTATACTAGAGACAGAATGTTGTATACTAGAGACAGAATGTTGTATACTAGAGACAGAATGTTGTATACTAGAGACAGAATGTTGTATACTAGAGAGACATAATGTTGTATACTAGAGACAGAATGTTGTATACTAGAGACAGAATGTTGTATACTAGAGACAGAATGTTGTATACTAGAGACAGAATGATGTACACTAGAGAGACAGAATGTTGTATACTAGAGACAGAATGTTATATACTAGAGACAGAATGTTGTAAACTAGAGACAGAATGTTGTATACTAGAGAGACAGAATGTTGTATACTAGAGAGACAGAATGTTGTATACTAGAGACAGAATGTTGTATACTAGAGAGACAGAATGTTGTATACTAGAGACAGAATGTTGTATACTAGAGACAGAATGTTGTATACTAGAGACAGAATGATGTACACTAGAGAGACAGAATGTTGTATACTAGAGACAGAATGTTATACACTAGAGAGACAGAATGTTATATACTAGAGACAGAATGTTGTATACTCGAGAGAGAAAATGTTGTATACTAGAGAGACAGAATGTTATATTCTAGAGACAGAATGTTGTATACTAGAGACAGAATGTTATATATTAGAGACAGAATGTTGTATACTAGAGAGACAGAATGTTATATACTTGAGACAGAATGTTGTAAACTAGAGACAGAATGTTGTATACTAGAGACAGAATGATGTATACTAGAGAGACAGAATGTTGTATACTAGAGAGACAGAATGTTGTATACTAGAGACAGAATGATGTATACTAGAGACAGAATGTTGTATACTAGAGACAGAATGATGTATACTAGAGACAGAATGTTGTATACTAGAGACAGAATGATGTATACTAGAGAGACAGAATGTTGTATACTAGAGACAGAATGATGTATACTAGAGAGACAGAATGTTGTATACTAGAGACAGAATGATGTATACTAGAGACAGAATGATGTATACTAGAGACAGAATGTTGTATACTAGAGACAGAATGTTGTATACTAGAGACAGAATGATGTATACTAGAGACAGAATGTTATATACTAGAGAGACAGAATGTTATATACTAGAGAGACAGAATGTTGTATACTAGAGAGACAGAATGTTATATACTAGAGAGACAGAATGTTATATACTAGAGACAGATTGTTACATACTAGAGACAGAATGTTATATACTAGAGAGACAGAATGTTATATACTAGAGAGACAGAATGTTGTATACTATAGAGACAGAATAGTGTATACTAGAGACAGAATCTTATATACTAGAGAGACAGAATGTTGTACACTAGAGAGAAAGAATGTTCTATACTAGAGAGACAATGTTATATACTAGAGACAATGTTGTATACTAGAGAGACAGAATGTTATATACTAGAGACAGAATGTTGTAAACTAGAGAGAAAGAATGTTCTATACTAGAGAGACAATGTTATATACTAGAGACAATGTTGTATACTAGAGAGACAGAATGTTGTATACTAGAGAGACAGAATGTTATATACTAGAGAGACAGAATGTTATATACTAGAGAGACAGAATGTTATATACTAGAGAGACAGAATGTTATATACTAGAGACAGAATGTTATATACTAGACAGAATGTTATATACTAGAGACAGAATGTTATATACTAGAGACAGAATGTTATATACTAGAGAGACAATGTTATATACTAGAGAGACAGAATGTTGTATACTAGAGAGACAGAATGTTATATACTAGAGAGACAGAATGTTATATACTAGAGAGACAGAATGTTGTATACTAGAGAGACAGAATGTTATATACTAGAGAGACAGAATGTTATATACTAGAGAGACAATGTTATATACTAGAGAGGCAGAATGTTGTATACTAGAGAGACAGAATGTTATATACTAGAGAGACAGAATGTTATATACTAGAGAGACAGAATGTTATATACTAGAGAGACAGAATGTTATATACTAGAGAGACAGAATGTTATATACTAGAGAGACAGAATGTTATATACTAGAGAGACAATGTTATATACTAGAGAGGCAGAATGTTATATACTAGAGAGACAATGTTATATACTAGAGAGACAGAATGTTATATACTAGAGAGACAGAATGTTATATACTAGAGAGACAATGTTATATACTAGAGAGACAGAATGTTATATACTAGAGAGACAGAATGTTATATACTAGAGAGACAGAATGTTATATACTAGAGAGACAGAATGTTATATACTAGAGAGACAGAATGTTGTATACTAGAGAGACAGAATGTTGTATACTAGAGAGACAGAATGTTATATACTAGAGAGACAGAATGTTATATACTAGAGACAGAATGTTATATACTAGAGAGACAATGTTATATACTAGAGAGGCAGAATGTTATATACTAGAGAGACAGAATGTTATATATTAGAGAGACAGAATGTTATACACTAGAGAGACAGAATGTTATATACTAGAGAGACAATGTTATATACTAGAGAGACAGAATGTTATACACTAGAGAGACAGAATGTTGTATACTAGAGAGACAGAATGTTGTATACTAGAGACAGAATGTTGTATACTAGAGAGACAGAATGTTATATACTAGAGAGACAATGTTATATACTAGAGACAATGTTTTATACTAGAGAGACAGAATGTTATATACTAGAGAGAAATGATGTTGTATACTAGAGACAGAATGTTATATAATAGAGAGACAATGTTGTATACTTGATAGACAGAATGTTTTATACTAGAGAGACAGAATATTATATACTAGAGAGAAAGAATGTTGTATACTAGAGACAGAATGTTATATACTAGAGAGACAGAATGTTATATACTAGAGAGACAGAATGTTATATAATAGAGAGACAGAATGTTGTATACTAGAGACAGAATGTTATATACTAGAGAGACAGAATGTTGTATAATAGAGAGACAATGTTGTATACCAGAGAGAAAGAATGTTATATACTAGAGACAGAATGTTATATACTAGAGAGACAATGTCATGTACTAGAGAGACAATGTCATATACTAGAGAGACAGAATGTTGTATACTAGAGAGACAGAATGTTATATACTAGAGACAATGTTGTATACTAGAGAGACAGAATGTTATATAGTAGAGACAATGTTGTATAGTAGAGAGACAGAATGTTGTATACTAGAGACAGAATGTTGTATACTAGAGACAGAATGTTGTATACTAGAGACAGAATGTTGTATACTAGAGACAGAATGTTGTATACTAGAGACAGAATGTTGTATACTAGAGACAGAATGTTGTATACTAGAGACAGAATGTTGTATACTAGAGACAGAATGTTGTATACTAGAGACAGAATGATGTACACTAGAGAGACAGAATGTTGTATACTAGAGACAGAATGTTATATACTAGAGACAGAATGTTGTAAACTAGAGACAGAATGTTGTATACTAGAGAGACAGAATGTTGTATACTAGAGAGACAGAATGTTGTATACTAGAGACAGAATGTTGTATACTAGAGACAGAATGTTGTATACTAGAGAGACAGAATGTTGTATACTAGAGACAGAATGATGTATACTAGAGACAGAATGATGTATACTAGAGACAGAATGTTGTATACTAGAGACAGAATGTTGTATACTAGAGACAGAATGATGTATACTAGAGACAGAATGTTATATACTAGAGAGACAGAATGTTATATACTAGAGAGACAGAATGTTGTATACTAGAGAGACAGAATGTTATATACTAGAGAGACAGAATGTTATATACTAGAGACAGATTGTTACATACTAGAGACAGAATGTTATATACTAGAGAGACAGAATGTTATATACTAGAGAGACAGAATGTTGTATACTATAGAGACAGAATAGTGTATACTAGAGACAGAATCTTATATACTAGAGAGACAGAATGTTGTAAACTAGAGAGAAAGAATGTTCTATACTAGAGAGACAATGTTATATACTAGAGACAATGTTGTATACTAGAGAGACAGAATGTTATATACTAGAGACAGAATGTTGTAAACTAGAGAGAAAGAATGTTCTATACTAGAGAGACAATGTTATATACTAGAGACAATGTTGTATACTAGAGAGACAGAATGTTGTATACTAGAGAGACAGAATGTTATATACTAGAGAGACAGAATGTTATATACTAGAGAGACAGAATGTTATATACTAGAGACAGAATGTTATATACTAGACAGAATGTTATATACTAGAGACAGAATGTTATATACTAGAGACAGAATGTTATATACTAGAGAGACAATGTTATATACTAGAGAGACAGAATGTTGTATACTAGAGAGACAATGTTGTATACTAGAGAGACAGAATGTTGTATACTAGAGACAGAATGTTATATACTAGAGACAGAATGTTGTATACTAGAGAGACAGAATGTTATATACTAGAGAGACAGAATGTTGTATACTAGAGACAGAATGTTATATACTAGAGACAGAATGTTGTATACTAGAGACAGAATCTTATATACTAGAGACAGAATGTTATATACTAGAGACAGAATGTTGTATACTAGGGACAGAATGCTATATACTAGAGACAGAAAGTTATATACTAGAGACAGAATGTTATATACTAGAGAGACAGAAATTTATATACTAGAGAGAAAGAATGTTGTATACTAGAGACAGAATGTTATATACTAGAGACAGAATGTTGTATACTAGAGAGACAGAATAGTGTATACTAGAGACAGACTGTTATATACTAGAGAGACAGAATGTTATATACTAGAGACAGAATGTTACATACTAGAGACATAATGTTATATACTAGAGACAGAATGTTGTATACTAGAGAGACAGAATGTTATATACTAGAGAGACAGAATGTTATATACTAGAGACAGAATGTTACATACTAGAGACATAATGTTATATACTAGAGAGACAGAATGTTATATACTAGAGAGACAGAATGTTATATACTAGAGACAGAATGTTATATACTAGAGAGACAGAATGTTATATACTAGAGACAGAATGTTGTATACTAGAGACAGAATGTTGTATACTAGAGAGACAGAATGTTGTATACTAGAGACAGAATGTTATATACTAGAGAGACAGCATAGTGTATACTAGAGACAGAATAGTGTATACTAGAGACAGAATGTTATATACTAGAGACAGAATGTTACATACTAGAGAGACAGAATGATGTATACTAGAGAGACAGAATAGTGTATACTAGAGACAGAATGTGATATACTAGAGAGACAGAATGATGTATACTAGAGAGACAGAATCGTGTATACTAGAGACAGAATGTTATATACTAGAGAGACAGAATGTTATATACTAGAGACAGATTGTTACATACTAGAGACAGAATGTTATATACTAGAGAGACAGAGTGTTATATACTAGAGAGACAATGTTATATACTAGAGACAATGTTGTATACTAGAGAGACAGAATGTTATATACTAGAGACAGAATGTTGTAAACTAGAGAGAAAGAATGTTCTATACTAGAGAGACAATGTTATATACTAGAGACAATGTTGTATACCAGAGAGACAGAATGTTGTATACTAGAGAGACAGAATGTTGTATACTAGAGAGACAGAATGTTATATACTAGAGAGACAGAATGTTGTATACTAGAGAGACAGAATAGTGTATACTAGAGACAGAATAGTGTATACTAGAGACAGAATCTTATATACTAGAGACAGAATGTTGTAAACTAGAGAGAAAGAATGTTCTATACTAGAGAGACAATGTTATATACTAGAGACAATGTTGTATACTAGAGAGACAGAATGTTATATACTAGAGACAGAATGTTGTAAACTAGAGAGAAAGAATGTTCTATACTAGAGAGACAATGTTATATACTAGAGACAATGTTGTATACCAGAGAGACAGAATGTTGTATACTAGAGAGACAGAATGTTATATTCTAGAGAGACAGAATGTTATATACTAGAGAGACAGAATGTTATATACTAGAGAGACAGAATGTTATATACTAGAGAGACAGAATGTTATATACTAGAGACAGAATGTTATATACTAGACAGAATGTTATATACTAGAGACAGAATGTTATATACTAGAGACAGAATGTTATATACTAGAGAGACAGAATGATGTATACTAGAGAGACAGAATGATGTACACTAGAGAGACGGAATGTTGTATACTAGAGACAGAATGTTATATACTAGAGACAGAATGTTGTATACTAGAGAGACAGAATGTTATATACTAGAGAGACAGCATGTTGTACACTACAGACAGAATGTTATATACTAGAGACAGAATGTTGTATACTAGAGAGACAGAATGTTATATACTAGAGACAGAATGTTATATACTAGAGACAAAATGTTGTATACTAGGGACAGAATGCTATATACTAGAGACAGAAAGTTATAAACTAGAGACAGAATGTTATATACTAGAGAGACAGAAAGTTATATACTAGAGAGAAAGAATGTTGTATACTAGAGACAGAATGTTATATACTAGAGACAGAATGTTATATACTAGAGAGACAGAATGTTATATACTAGAGACAGAATGTTGTATACTAGAGACAGAATAGTGTATACTAGAGACAGAATGTTATATACTAGAGAGACAGAATGTTACATACTAGAGACAATGTTATATACTAGAGACATAATGTTATATACTAGAGAGACAGAATGTTATATACTAGAGAGACAGAATGTTATATACTAGAGAGACAGAATGTTATATACTAGAGACAGAATGTTGTATACTAGAGAGACAGAATAGTGTATACTAGAGACAGAATGTTATATACTAGAGAGACAGAATGTTATATACTAGAGACAGAATGTTACATACTAGAGACAGAATGTTATATACTAGAGAGACAGAATGTTATATACTAGAGAGAAAGAATGTTATATACTAGAGACAGATTGTTACATACTAGAGACAGAATGTTATATACTAGAGAGACATAATGTTACATACTAGAGAGACAGAATTATGTATACTAGAGAGACAGAATAGTGTATACTAGAGACAGAATGTGATATACTAGAGAGACAGAATGATGTATACTAGAGAGACAGAATCGTGTATACTAGAGACAGAATGTTATATACTAGAGAGACAGAATGTTATATACTAGAGACAGATTGTTACATACTAGAGACAGAATGTTATATACTAGAGAGACAGAATGTTATATACTAGAGACAGAATGTTGTATACTAGGGACAGAATGCTATATACTAGAGACAGAAAGTTATATACTAGAGACAGAATGTTATATACTAGAGAGACAGAAAGTTATATACTAGAGAGAAAGAATGTTGTATACTAGAGACAGAATGTTATATACTAGAGACAGAATGTTATATACTAGAGAGACAGAATGTTATATACTAGAGACAGAATGTTGTATACTAGAGAGACAGAATAGTGTATACTAGAGACAGAATGTTATATACTAGAGAGACAGAATGTTATATACTAGAGACAGAATGTTACATACTAGAGACATAATGTTATATACTAGAGAAAGAATGTTGTATACTAGAGAGACAGAATGTTATATACTAGAGAGACAGAATGTTATATACTAGAGACAGAATGTTACATACTAGAGACATAATGTTATATACTAGAGAGACAGAATGTTATATACTAGAGACACAGAATGTTATATACTAGAGACAGAATGTTATATACTAGAGAGACAGAATGTTATATACTAGAGACAGAATGTTGTATACTAGAGACAGAATGTTGTATACTAGAGAGACAGAATGTTGTATACTAGAGACAGAATGTTATATACTAGAGAGACAGAATGTTATATACTAGAGAGACAGCATAGTGTATACTAGAGACAGAATAGTGTATACTAGAGACAGAATGTTATATACTAGAGACAGAATGTTACATACTAGAGAGACAGAATGATGTATACTAGAGAGACAGAATAGTGTATACTAGAGACAGAATGTGATATACTAGAGAGACAGAATGATGTATACTAGAGAGACAGAATCGTGTATACTAGAGACAGAATGTTATATACTAGAGAGACAGAATGTTATATACTAGAGACAGAATGTTATATACTAGAGACAGAATGTTATATACTAGAGACAGAATGTTGTATACTAGAGACAGAATGTTATATACTAGAGACAGAATGTTATATACTAGAGACAGAATGTTATATACTAGAGACAGAATGTTATATACTAGAGACAGAATGTTATATACTAGAGACAGAATGTTATATACTAGAGAGACAGAATGTTATATACTAGAGAGACAGAATGTTGTATACTAGAGACAGAATGTTTGTAAGAGCTGTCGCTTTCCTCCTCCTCGGAAGAGGTGAGGAGAGAAGGATCTTCAGACCAATATGCGGAGTCAGGGAAATATGCCATCTTTATTTATTAATAACGACAACTGATGGCAACACGAAAACAAAACAAACACTTTCAAAATTTACAAAATAACAAAACGACGTTGACGCAACCTGAACATAAACTTACATAGACAAACGTAAACTCACGAACAGGAACGGACATCGAAACATACGAACAGCCAAACAGCTCCAAAAGTGAATACATCGAACATAACGACGAAAGACATCACAGGAGACAATCACCCACAAACAAACAGTGAGAATGCCCTACCTAAATATGACTCTTGATTAGAGGAAAATGCAAACCACCTGCCTCTAATCAAGAGCCATACCAGGCAAACCGAAACCAACATAGAAACAGATAACATAGACTGCCCACCCAAAACACATGCCCTGACCAAAAACACATAAAAACTAACATAAATAGGTCAGGACTGTTACAGTACCCCCCCCCCAAGGTGCGAACGCCGGGCGCACCAGCACAAAGTCCAGGGGAGGGTCCGGGTGGGCAGTTGACCACGGTGGTGGTTCCGGTTCAGGACGCTGTCCCCGCACCACCATAGTCACTCCCCTCTTCTTTCTACCCCTTCTACTGACCACCCTAACACTACCTTCCCCTAAATAAACAGCTAGCACCGGGACAAGGGGCAGCACCGGGACAAGGGGTAGCACCGGGACAAGGGGTAGCACCGGGACAAGGGGTAGCACCGGGACAAGGGGCAGCACCAGAACAAGGGGCAGCACCAGGATAAGGACCATCACTGGAATAAGGGGCAGCACCGGGACAAGGGGCAGCACCGGGACAAGGGGCAGCACCGGGACAAGGGGCAGCACCGGGACAAGGGGCAGCACCGGGACAAGGGGCAGCACCGGGACAAGGGGCAGCTCCGGGACAAGGGGCAGCTCCGGGACAAGGGGCAACACCGGGACAAGGGGCAGATCCCGGCTGAAGGACTCTGGCAGGTCCTGTTTGGACGGCTCTGGCAGGTCCATGCAGGCTGACGGCTCTCGACGCTCATGGCAGACTGACGGCTCTCGACGCTCATGGCAGGCTGACGGCTCTCTACGCTCATGGCAGGCTGACGGCTCTCGACGCTCATGGCAGGCTGACGGCTCTCGACGCTCATGGCTCTCTGACGGCTCTGGCTGCTCATGGCTCTCTGACGGCTCTGGCTGCTCATGGCTCTCTGACGGCTCTGGCTGCTCATGGCTCTCTGACGGCTCTGGCTGCTCATGGCTCTCTGACGGCTCTGGCTGCTCATGGCTCTCTGACGGCTCTGGCTGCTCATGGCTCGCTGGCGGCTCTGGCTGCTCATGGCTCGCTGGCGGCTCTGGCAGATCCTGTCTGGTTGGCGGCTCTGGCAGATCCTGTCTGGTTGGCGGCTCTGGCAGATCCTGTCTGGTTGGCGGCTCTGGCAGATCCTGTCTGGTTGGCGGCTCTGGCAGATCCTGTCTGGTTGGTGGCTCTGGCGGATCCTGTCTGGCTGACGACTCTAGCGGCTCCTGTCTGGCTGACGGCTCTAGCGGCTCCTGTCTGGCGGATGGCTCTGTAGGCTCATGGCAGACGGGCGGCTTTGCAGGCTCATGGCAGACGGGCGGCTTTGCAGGCTCATGGCAGACGGATGGCTCAGACGGCGCTGGAGAGACGGATGGCTCAGATGGCGCTGGGGAGACGGATGGCTCAGATGGCGCTGGGGAGACGGATGGCTCAGATGGCGCTGGGGAGACGGATGGCTCAGATGGCGCTGGGGAGACGGATGGCTCAGATGGCGCTGGGGAGACGGATGGCTCAGATGGCGCTGGGGAGACGGATGGCTCTGGCCGGATAAGGCGCACTGTAGACCTGGTGCGTGGTGCCGGAACTGGAGGCACCGGGCTAATGATAAGCACCTTCCTACTAGTGCGTGGAGCAGGGACAGGGCACACTGAACTCTCAAAGCGTACTCTATACCTGGTGCGTGGTACCGGCACTGGTGGCACCTGGCTGAGGGCACGCACCTCAGGACTAGTACGGGGAGAAGTGACAGTGTGTACAGGACTTAGGAGACGCACAGGTGGCTTAGTGCGTGGGGCCGGAACTGGAGGCACTGAACTGGATACACGCACTATAGGGAGAGTGCGTGGAGGAGGAACAGGGCTCTGGAAATGCACTGGTAGCCTAGTGCGTAATGTAGGCACTGTAGGTACTAGGCTGGGGCGGGGAGGTGGCGCCGGAAATACCGGACCGTGCAGGCGTACTGGCTCTCTTGAGCATTGAGCCTGCCCAACCTTACCTGGTTGAATGCTCCCGGTCGCCCGCCCAGTACGGGGAGGTGGAATAACCCGCACCGGGCTGTGTAGGCGAACCGGGGAAACCATGCGAAAGGCAGGTGCCATGTATGCCGGCCCGAGGAGACGCACTGGAGACCAGACGCGTTGAGCCGGCCTCATGACACCTGGCTCAATGCCCAATCTAGCCCTACCAGTGCGGGGAGGTGGAATAACCCGCACCGGGCTATGCACACGTACAGGAGACACCGTGCGCTCTACTGCGTAACACGGTGTCTGCCCGTACTCCCGCTCTCCACGGTTAGCCTGGGAAGTGGGCGCAGGTCTCCTACCTGCCCTTGGCCCACTACCCTTTAGCCCCCCCCCCCAAGAAATTTTTGGGAGTTACTCACGGGCTTTTCGGGCTTCCGTGCAAGACGTGTCCCCTCATAATTCCGGTTTCGAGCTTGATTCTCCGGCTTCCATCCACGTCTCCTAGCTGCCTCCTTAAACCACCGCTCCTGGGCTGTGGCTGCCTCACTCTTCTCACGAGAGCAGCGATGTTCTCCAGTTTGCGCCCAGGGTCCTCTACCAGACAGGATCTCCTCCCAAGTCCAAAAGTCCTTGTTGCTCCGTCGAGCCTTCCCATACCGCTTGGTCTCTGTATTTTGGTGGGTGATTCTGTAAGAGCTGTCGCTTTCCTCCTCCTCGGAAGAGGTGAGGAGAGAAGGATCTTCAGACCAATATGCGGAGTCAGGGAAATATGCCATCTTTATTTATTAATAACGACAACTGATGGCAACACGAAAACAAAACAAACACTTTCAAAATTTACAAAATAACAAAACGACGTTGACGCAACCTGAACATAAACTTACATAGACAAACGTAAACTCACGAACAGGAACGGACATCGAAACATACGAACAGCCAAACAGCTCCAAAAGTGAATACATCGAACATAACGACGAAAGACATCACAGGAGACAATCACCCACAAACAAACAGTGAGAATGCCCTACCTAAATATGACTCTTGATTAGAGGAAAATGCAAACCACCTGCCTCTAATCAAGAGCCATACCAGGCAAACCGAAACCAACATAGAAACAGATAACATAGACTGCCCACCCAAAACACATGCCCTGACCAAAAACACATAAAAACTAACATAAATAGGTCAGGACTGTTACAATGTTATATACTAGAGACAGAATGTTATATACTAGAGACAGAACGTTATATACTAGAGACAGAATGTTATATACTAGAGACAGAATGTTATATACTAGAGACAGAATGTTATATACTAGAGACAGAATGTTATATACTAGAGACAGAATGTTATATACTAGAGACAGAATGTTATATACTAGAGACAGAATGTTATATACTAGAGACAGAATGTTATATACTAGAGACAGAATGTTATATACTAGAGACAGAATGTTATATACTAGAGACAGAATGTTATATACTAGAGACAGAATGTTATATACTAGAGAGACAGAATGTTGTATACTAGAGACAGAATGTTGTATACTAGAGACAGAATGTTATATACTAGAGAGACAGAATGTTATATACTAGAGAGACAGAATGTTATATACTAGAGAGACAGAATGTTATATACTAGAGAGACAATGTTATATACTAGAGAGACAGAATGTTATATACTAGAGACAGAATGTTATATACTAGAGACAGAATGTTATATACTAGAGACAGAATGTTGTATACTAGAGACAGAATGTTATATACTGGAGAGACAGAATGTTATATACTAGAGACATAATGTTATATACTAGAGACAGAATGTTGTATACTAGAGCCAGAAAGTTATATACTAGCGAGACAGAATGTTGTATACTAGGGACAGAATGTTGTATACTAGGGACAGAATGCTATATACTAGAGACAGAAAGTTATATACTAGAGAGACAGAATGTTATATACTAGAGAGACAGAAAGTTATATACTAGAGAGAAAGAATGTTGTATACTAGAGACAGAATGTTATATACTAGAGACAGAATGTTATATACTAGAGAGACAGAATGTTATATACTAGAGAGACAGAATGTTATATACTAGAGACAGAATGTTATATACTGGAGAGACAGAATGTTATATACTAGAGACAGAATGTTATATACTAGAGAGACAGAATGTTATATACTAGAGACAGAATGTTGTATACTAGAGACAGAATGTTATATACTAGAGACAGAATGTTATATACTAGAGACAGAATGTTATATACTAGAGAGACAGAATGTTGTATACTAGAGACAGAATGTTGTATACTAGAGACAGAATGTTATATACTAGAGAGACAGAATGTTATATACTAGAGAGACAGAATGTTATATACTAGAGAGACAGAATGTTATATACTAGAGAGACAATGTTATATACTAGAGAGACAGAATGTTATATACTAGAGACAGAATGTTATATACTAGAGACAGAATGTTATATACTAGAGACAGAATGTTGTATACTAGAGACAGAATGTTATATACTGGAGAGACAGAATGTTATATACTAGAGACATAATGTTATATACTAGAGACAGAATGTTGTATACTAGAGCCAGAAAGTTATATACTAGCGAGACAGAATGTTGTATACTAGGGACAGAATGTTGTATACTAGGGACAGAATGCTATATACTAGAGACAGAAAGTTATATACTAGAGAGACAGAATGTTATATACTAGAGAGACAGAAAGTTATATACTAGAGAGAAAGAATGTTGTATACTAGAGACAGAATGTTATATACTAGAGACAGAATGTTATATACTAGAGAGACAGAATGTTATATACTAGAGAGACAGAATGTTATATACTAGAGACAGAATGTTATATACTGGAGAGACAGAATGTTATATACTAGAGACAGAATGTTATATACTAGAGAGACAGAATGTTATATACTAGAGACAGAATGTTGTATACTAGAGACAGAATGTTATATACTAGAGAGACAGAATGTTCCAACTTCTCACAGATGACTGGATGACATACGTAGAGGGGTGGAAAGGAAACGAAGGGTTTGAAAGGAAGTCCGTAAAATATACATCCACACATATACCCCCTCACAAACACACACAGACACGTTGTAAAACACTGACGTGAAGTTAGAGTATACAATCACAAAATATATTATTCAGAAGTTTGTTTGTCAGAGGGTGTGTGTGTGTGTACTCACGCTGGGGTTGCGGTGGTCTGGTACTCTGTAGTTAGGGTTCTGAAGCAGTCTGCAGCCGTCCTTAGCCAGTCTCTGGACCAGCTCTAGTCTCGTCAGCTCCTCGCGGCCACACACACCGTCCGGCCGCACACACACACTCCCCATGTTGCCACGGAGCGAACACACCCCCCCTAGCTGTAAGGAGGGGGGCAGAGAACAGGTAGCTTAGTCCACAGCCCAACGACATCATCAGGTCACAGGGTTAGAGGTGAGAGGTTAAATATAAAGGTAGGTAACACCCCAAAATAACTTTTGGATCAAATCTACCCCACTCTCACGGTCTGTCAGCTAGTCTTTCTGTCTGTCTCAGGGTCTCTGTAAATCACTGAGAAAGAGAGGAAATAACACTAAATAATCCCTGTGTCTCTCTCTCTCTCTCTCTCTGTGTCTCTCTGTCAGTCTCCTGTGTCTCTCTGTCAGTCTCTGTGTCTCTCAAATTCAAATTCAAATGTCAAATTCAAGCTGCTTTATTGGCATGAAAAACATTGTGTCAATATTGCCAAAGCAACAATGTATACAATATACATTGTAATAAAAAATATATATTTTTAACTATAACTAACTTATAACTAAATAACGGTCATATTCACCATTACATCGGTACTACAACTACTATCATCCTTACCACCACTACCACCACCACCATCATTAAACTGCTATCATTACCATTACCACCCATACCACTACTATTTGGAATAGTATATATAGTAATAATAGTAATAGTAATACTCTCTCTCTCTCTGTCAGTGTCTCTCTATCTGTCTCTGTGTCTCTCTGTGTCTCTCTCTCGCTGTGTCTCTCTCTCTCTCTCTCTCGCTGTGTCTCTCTGTGTGTGTCTCTCTCTCTGTGTGTCTCTCTCTCTGTGTGTGTCTCTCTCTCTCTTTCTCTCTCAGTCTCTCTCTCGGTCTCTCTGTGTGTCTCGCTCTCGATTCAATTTCAAATTCAATTTAAGGGGCTTTATTGGCATGGGAAACATATGTTTACATTGTCAAAGCAAGTGAAATAGATAATAAACAAAAGTGAAATAAACAATAAAAAATTAACAGTAAACATTACACAAAAGTTCCAAAAGAATAAAGACATTTCAAATGTCATATTATGTCTATATACAGTGTTGTAATGATGTGCAAATAGTTGAAGTACAAAAGGGAAAATAAATAAACATAAATATAGGTTGTATTTACAATGGTGTTTGTTTTCCGCTGATTGCCCAATCCTTGTGGCAATAGATCACAAATCTTGCTGCTGTGATTGCACACTGTTGTATTTCACCCAATAGATATGGGAGTTTATCAAATTTGGATTTGTTTTCAAATTCTTTGTGGGTCTGTGTAATGTTTGTTAAATATTTGTCTCTAGTATGGTCATACATTTGGTGAGGTTAAGAAGTGCTGCTCAGTTTCCACCTCATTTTGTGGGCAATGTGCACATAGCCTGTCTTCTCTTGAGAGCCAGGTCTGCCTTTCTCAATAGCAAGGCTATGCTCACTGAGTCTGTACATAGTCAAAGCTTTCCTTAATTTTGGGTCAGTCACAGTGGTCAGATATTCTGCCACTGTGTACTCTCTGTTTAGAGCCAAATAGCATTCTAGTTTGCTCAGATTTTTTGTAAATTCTTTCGTATGTGTCAAGTAATTATCTTTTGGTTTTCTCATGATTTGGTTGGCTCTAATCGTGTTGCTGTCCTGGGGCTCTGTGGGGTCGGTTTGTGGTGTGAACGGAGCACCATGATCAGCTTGGATTAGAGGGCTCTTCTCCATGTTAATTTCTCTGTAGGTGATGGCTTTCTCTCACTCTCTGTTGCGCGCCCTCTCTTTCTATTCTCTGTCTGTATCTGTGTATCTGTCTGTATCTGTGTATCTGTCTGTGTCTGTGTCTCTGTGTGTTCTTCAGAAACGTAGTGTCGTGTCCTCCCTAGCAGAGCCCTGGCTTTAGAAACACCACGTCTGTCTCTGTGTGTTCTTCAGAAACGTAGTGTCGTGTCCTCCCTAGCAGAGCCCTGGCTTTAGAAACACCACGTCTGTCTCTGTGTGTTCTTCAGAAACGTTGTGTCGTGTCCTCCCTAGCAGAGCCCTGGCTTTAGAAACACTGTGTCTGTCTCTGTCTGTTCTTCAGAAACGTAGTGTCGTGTCCTCCCTAGCAGCGCCCTACCTTTAGAAACACCACGTCTGTCTCTGTCTGTTCTTCAGAAACGTAGTGTCGTGTCCTCCCTAGCAGCGCCCTACCTTTAGAATCACCACGTCTGTCTCTGTCTGTTCTTCAGAAACGTAGTGTCGTGTCCTCCCTAGCAGCGCCCTAGCTTTAGAAACACCACGTCTGTCTCTGTCTGTTCTTCAGAAACGTAGTGTCGTGTCCTCCCTAGCAGAGCCCTGGCTTTAGAAACACCACGTCTGTCTCTGTGTGTTCTTCAGAAACGTAGTGTCGTGTCCTCCCTAGCAGAGCCCTAGCTTTAGAAACACCACGTCTGTCTCTGTGTGTTCTTCAGAAACGTAGTGTCGTGTCCTCCCTAGCAGCGCCCTAGCTTTAGAAACACCACGTCTGTCTCTGTCTGTTCTTCAGAAACGTAGTGTCGTGTCCTCCCTAGCAGAGCCCTGGCTTTAGAAACACCACGTCTGTCTCTGTGTGTTCTTCAGAAACGTAGTGTCGTGTCCTCCCTAGCAGCGCCCTAGCTTTAGAAACACCACGTCTGTCTCTGTCTGTTCTTCAGAAACGTAGTGTCGTGTCCTCCCTAGCAGAGCCCTGGCTTTAGAAACACCACGTCTGGAGCTGTGGGCTTCGATGGGCCAGTGTGGATGTGTGGAGGAGAAAGGGGGAGGTGTTCTTAGCAATACTCTGTTGTTGTGGGGGCAGGTTATATTTGGGATGGAGGAGATCCCTTTGGAATATGATGGTATCATCAGTAAGGCAATATGGACAGTTTATTTACATTGGTCTCTACACAGTGTGTGTGTGTGTGTGGATTGGCTGTGAGCAGTGTACTTCCCGCGAGTGAAACTATCCCACGGTGCCGCCGCCACCACACACACACACCTTCCCGCAAACCATTGTTTACAAAGAAAACACCCCTGATAACAACACACTCTGAGCCACAACCCAAAGTCCTGTCTCCCCTCTTCTACTTCCTCACTCAAAAACAGAACAGCCAAGTAAACACGCACACACGTGATGGAGGGAATTCATTATTGAAGGAGTGTAAAAGGTTTATTCAGTATATTCTACTTTCCTCTCTTGTCCGCTCCTCCCATCCTTCCCTCTCCTGTGTGTGTGTGTGTGTGTGTGTGTGTGTGTGTGTGTGTGTGTGTGTGTGTGTGTGTGTGTGTGTGTGTGTGTGTATCACAATGCTGCCATTTTTAGACTGCTGGCTGGTGGCAATAATGTAATTACTTGTTCAGTAAAGTTGGAAATTCAAACATGGCAGATTGTAAAACATATTTTTGCTGTAACAGCATACTAATCAGCTACCAATATATGTTTTATAATATAAAACTGTCCTGTATAGGCTACCTGAACCTGCATGACATGAGCCATCCTCGTGCTCTCTTCCAGCTCGGATAGAAAGTTGTTGTGCGTAAAACCAGTCTATTAATGACCAATAATACAGTCAGTCCACCCTCAAAACACTAGCTTACTATGGATTGTTTCATTATTCAGTCTACTATCTATCTATAGCTATTAGAGGTCGATTAATCGATTAATCGGCATGGCCTATTAATTAGGGCCGATTTCAAGTTTTCATAACAATTGGTAATCGGCATTTTTGGACAACGATTGTGGACGATTTTTAAAACATTTTATCTTTTGTTTATCTTTATTTAACTAGGCAAGTCAGTTAACCTGTCTAGGAACGGGGTTCCGCTACCCTCACCAACAGCCAATGAAATTGCAGGGCGCCAAATTCAATCAACAGAAATCTCATAATTCAAATTTCTCAAACATAAAGATAAAATTCTCGTTAATCCAACCACAGTGTCCGATTACAAAAAGGCTTTTCGGCGAAAGCAGAACATATCATTATGTTAGGTCAGCAACTAGTCACAGAAAGCATACAGCAATTTTCCAACCAAAGAGAGGAGTCAAAAAAGCAGAAATGGAGATACAATTAATCACTAACCTTTGATATTCTTCATCAGATAACACTCCCGGGACAACATGTTACACAATACATGTATGTTTTGTTCGATCAAGTTCATATTTATATCCAAAAATCTCAGTTTACATTGGCGCGTTATGGTCAGTAATGTTGTGCCTCGAAAACATCTTGCGAATTTTCAGAGAGCCACATAAATTTACAGAAATACTCATCATAAACTTTGATAAAAGATACAAGTGTTATGCACAGAATAAAATATATACTTCTCCTTAATGCAACCGCTGTGTCAGATTTCAAAAAAGCTTTACGAAAGAAGCACACCATCCAATAATCTGAGTACGGAGCTCAGACACAAAAACAAGCCATACATGTACCCGCCATGTTGTGGAGTCAACAGATGTCAGAAATAGCATTATAAATATTCACTTACCTTAAATGGTCTTCATCAGAATGCACTCCCAGGAATCCCAGTTCCACAATAAATGTTTGTTTTGTTCGATAAAGTCCATCATTTATGTCCAAATACCTCCTTTTTGTTAGCGTGTTTAGTTCACAATCCAAACTCACGAGGCACAGGCAAGTCCAGGCAAAAGTTCAGACGAAAAGTTCCAAAAGTTATATAACAGTTCGTAGAAACATGTCAAACGATGTATCCTCTCTTTGGCTGGAAAATGGCTGTATGTTTTTTGTGACTAGGCTCTGACCTAACATAATTATATGGTGTGCTTTCGCTGTAAAGCCTTTTTTAAATCGGACACGATGGGTAGATTAACAGGAAGTTAAGCTTTAATAGCACCCGTACCTCCCGGGTGGCGCAGTGGTCTAGGGCACTGCATCGCAGTGCTCGCTGCGCCACCAGAGTCTCTGGGTTCGCGCCCAGGCTGGGCTGGGTTCGCGCCCAGGCTCTGTCGCAGCCGGCCGCAACCGGGAGGTCCGTGGGGCGACGCACAATTGGCATAGCGTCGTCCGGGTTAGGGAGGGTTTGGCCGGTAGGGGATATCCTTGTCTCAGTATGTAAAAAAAAATGTAATAAAATGTATGCACTCTGCTGTAAGTCGCTCTGGATAAGAGCATCTTCTAAATGACTAAAATGTAATGTAAATTTGGTGTATTGCACTTGTGAATGTATGAAAGTTAAATATTTCCCCAAAATATTTTTGAATTTCGCGCTCTGCCTTTTCAGCAGATGTTGTTCCGCTAGCGGAACCCTAGGCGTAAGAAGTTTTAAACTTATAAAAAACAATCAACCTTAACATAATCACTAGTTAACTACACATGGTTGATGACATTACTAGTTTATCTAGCGTGTCCTGCGTTGCATATAATCGATGCGGTGCCTGTTCATTTCTCATCGAATCACAGCCTACTTCTCCAAATGGGTGATGATATAACAAGCTCATTTGCGAAAAAAGCACTGTCTTTGCACCTATGTGTACCTAACCATAAACATCAATGCCTTTCTTTAAAATCAATACACAAGTATATATGTTTAAACCTGCATATTTAGTTAATATCGCCTGCTAATATGACTTTCTTTTAACTAGGGAAATTGTGTCACTTCTCTTACGTTCCGTGCAAGCAGTCAGGGTACATGCAGCAGTTTGGGCCGCCTGGCTCGTTGCGAACTGTGTGAAGACCATTTATTCCTAACAAAGACCGTAATTAATCTGCCAGAATTGTACATAATTATGACATAACATTGAAGGTTGTGCAATGTTACAGCAATATTTAGACTTAAGGATGCCACCCATTAGATAAAATACGGAACGGTTCCGTATTTCACTGAAAGAATAAACATTTTGTTTTCGAAATGATAGTTTCCGGATTTTACCATATTAATGACCTAAGGCTCGTATTTCTGTGTGTTATTATGTTATAATTAAGTCTATGATTTGATATTTGATAGAGCAGTCTGACTGAGCGGTGGTAGGCAGCAGCAGGCTCGTAAGCATTCATTCAAACAACACTTTCGTGCGTTTGCCAGCAGCTCTTCGTTGTGCTTCAAGCGTTGAGCTGTTTATGACTTCAAGCCTATCAACTCCCGAGATTAGGATGGTGTAACCGATGTGAAATGGCTAGCTAGTTAGCGGGGTGCGCGCTAATAGCGTTTCAATCGGTGACGGCACTCGCTCTGAGACCTTGAAGTAGTTGTTCCCCTTGCTCTGCAAGGGCCGCAGCATTTGTGGAGCAATGGATAACGATGCTTAGAGGGTGGCTGTTTTCAATGTGTTCCTGGTTCGAGCCCAGGTAGGGGTGAGGAGAGGGACGGAAACTATACTGTTACACTGGCAATACTAAAGTGCCTATAAGAACATCCAATAGTCAAAGGTATATGAAATACAAATGGTATAGGGAGAAATAGTCCTATAATTCCTATAATAACTACAACCTAAAACTTCTTACCTGGGAATATTGAAGACTCGTGTTAAAAGGAACCACCAGCTTTCATATGTTCTCATGTTCTGAGCAAGGAATTTAAACGTTGGCTTTTTTACATGGCACATATTGCACTTTTACTTTCTTCTCCAACACTTTGTTTTTGCATTATTTAAACCAAATTGAACATGTTTCATTATTTATTTGAGGCTAAATTGATTTGATTGATGTATTATATTAACTTCTTTGAAATAGGGGGCAGCATTTTCACTTTTGGATGAATTGCGTGCCCATAGTGAACAGCCTCCTACTCTGTCCCAGATGCTAATATATGCATATTATTATTACTATTGGATAGAAAACACTCTGAAGTTTCTAAAACTGTTTGAATGATGTCTGTGAGTATAACAGAACTCATATGGCAGGCAAAAACCTGAGAAAAAATCCAAACAGGAAGTGAGAAATGTGAGGCTGGTCGATGTTAAACTCATCGCCTATTCAATTCCCTGTAATATATGGATCTGTTTGCACTTCCTACGCTCCTACTCCACTAGATGTCAACAGTCGGTAGAACGTTGAATGAAGTTTATGCTGTGTTGTGGGGCCGGATGGGAGGGGAATGAGTCAGTGGTCTGGCAGATTACCAGTTCCTGGTCACGCGCTTTCCTCATGATCGCCTTGCGTTCCATAACTTCTACAGACATGAAGGAATGCTCCGGTTGGAACGTTATTGTATATATGATAACATCCTGAAGATTGATTCTCTACTTACTTATACCAGTTTATTCAACTTGTAATATAACTTTTTGAAGTTTTCGTACGACGTTTGCCTGCATCTGCGCGAGCGTTTGGACACGTGTACTATACATGCTAGCAAAAGTAGCTACTTGGACATAAGTAATGGACATTATCGAACAAAATAACGATTTATTGTGGAACTAGGATTCCTTGGAGTGCATTCTGGTGAATGATGATGATCAAAGGTAAGGGAATATTTATGATGTAATTTCGTATTTCTGTTGACTCCAACATGGCAAATGTTGTTAAATCTGAGAGCCGTCTCAGATTATTGCATAGTGTGCTTTTTACGTAAAGTTTTTTTGAAATCTGACACAGCGATTGCATTAAGAACAAGTGTATCTTTAATTATATGTAAAACATGTATCTTTCATCAAGGTTTATGATGAGTATTTCTGTTATTTGACGTGGCTCTCTGCAATTTCTCCGGATATTTTGGAGGCATTACTGAACATGGCGCCAATGTAAACCGAGATTTGTGGATATAAATATGCACATTATCGAACAAAACATAAATGTATTGTGTAACATGATGTCCTATGAGTGTCATCTGATGAAGATCATCAAAGGTTAGTGATTCATTTTATTTCTATTTCTGCTTTTTGTGACTACTATCTTTTGCTGGGAAAATGGCTGTGTTTTTCTGTGGCTATGTACTGAGCTAACATAATCGTTTGGTGTGCTTTCCCCGTAAATCCCCCGTACATTTTTGAAATCAGACACGTTGGCTGGATTCACAACATCTGTAGCTTTAATTTGGTGTCTTTCATGTGTGATTCATGAAAGATAGATTTTTATAGTAATATATTTGAATTTGGCTCGCTACATTTTTTCTGGCTTTTGGCCAGTGGGTACCTTCCCACATATTCCAGAGAGGTTAAGTTAAAATAAAAGTGTTCATTCAGAATTGTTGTAATTGTCATTATTACAAATAAATAAATGTTAAAAAAAAGAAGAAATCGGTCGATTAATCGGTATCGGCTTTTTTGGTCCTCCAATAATCGGTATCGGTACCGGCATTGAAAAATCATAATCGGTCGACCTCTAATAGCTATATACCGTATTTACCTGCTATTTAGCTACTACTTATAAACTTATTATAAAAATGACACACCAAATAGCCCAAAAATGTGTCACGCTCTGACCTTAGAGAGCTTTTTATGTCTCTATTTTGGTTTGGTCAGGGTGTGATTTGGGTGGGCATTCTATGTTCATTTTTCTATGTTTTGTATTTCTTTGTTTTGGCCGGGTATGGGTCTTAATCAGGGACAGCTGTCTATTGTTGTCTCTGATTGGGAACCATACTTAGGTAGCCTTTTTTCCCACCTGTCTTTGTGGGAAGTTGACTTTGTTTAGGGCACATAGCCTTTTGGAGCTTCACGGTTTGTTTTGTATTGTTTATTGTTTTGTCGGCGTCATTTTGAATAAATGAGAAAATGTACGCTCACCACGCTGCACCTTGGTCTTCTTCTTACGACAGCCGTGACACAATGAGGAAAAGAGTAGTTTGCTTGAGGATAAATTGAGCCAATATTTATTATTGAACTCATCGGGTTTTGTCTGGCTAGTTGCCTACACAAATGGGCTGCAAACTTAAGGTAAATTAAATTAAATCCAACTTGAGAGGCTCCCCTGGTCTCCATAAATCCTCCTTTTTTGGGTGCAAATGTTTTCACCACAGCCTACAGGTCAAGGTTGCGGGCCCGACTGTTTTCTATACTGAGTATTGCCAACCCAGAGAGTCTTTCCTGAAACATTGTGCATTATAGGCCTACAGTGGGGAGAACAAGTATTTGATACACTGCCGATTTTGCAGGTGTTCCTACTTACAAAGCATGTAGAGGTCTGTAATTATTATCATAGCTACACTTCAACTGTGAGAGACGGAATCTAAAACAAAAATCCAGAAAATCACATTGTATGATTTTTAAGTAATTCATTTGCATTTTATTGCATGACATAAGTATTTGATACATCAGAAAAGGAGAACTTAATATTTGGTACAGAAACCTTTGTTTGCAATTACAGAGATCATACGTTTCCTGTAGTTCTTGACCAGGTTTGCACACACTGCAGCAGGGATTTTGGCCCACTCCTCCATACAGACCTTCTCCAGATCCTTCAGGTTTCGGGGCTGTCGCTGGGCAATACGGACTTTCAGCTCCCTCCAAAGATTTTCTATTGGGTTCAGGTCTGGAGACTGGCTAGGCCACTCCAGGACCTTGAGATGCTTCTTGCAGAGCCACTCCTTAGTTGCCCTGGCTGTGTGTTTCGGGTTGTTGTTATGCTGGAAGACCCAGCCACGACCCATCTTCAATGCTCTTACTGAGGGAAGGAGGTTGTTGGCCAAGATCTCGCGACACATGGCCCCATCCATTCTCCCCTCAATACGGTGCAGTCGTCCTGTCCCCTTTGCAGAAAAGCATCCCAAATAATGATGTTTCCACCTCCATGCTTCACGGTTGGGATGGCGTTCTTGGGGTTGTACTCATCCTTCTTCCTCCAAACACGGCGAGTTGAGTTTAGACCAAAAAGCTCTATTTTTGTCTCATCAGACCACATGACCTTCTCCCATTCCTCCTCTGGATCATCCAGATGGTCATTGGCAAACTTCAGACGGGCCTGGACATGCGCTGGCTTGAGCAGGGGGACCTTGCGTGCGCTGCAGGATTTTAATCCATGACGGCGTAGTGTGTTACTAATGGTTTTCTTTGAGACTGTGGTCCCAGCTCTCTTCAGGTCATTGACCATGTCCTGCCGTGTAGTTCTGAGCTGATCCCTCACCTTCCTCATGATCATTGATGCCCCACGAGGTGAGATCTTGCATGGAGCCCCAGACCGAGGGTGATTGACCGTCATCTTGAACTTCTTCCATTTTCTAATAATTGCGCCAACAGTTGTTGCCTTCTCACCAAGCTGCTTGCCTATTGTCCTGTAGCCCATCCCAGCCTTGTGCAGGTCTACAATTGTATCCCTGATGTCCTTACACAGCTCTCTGGTCTTGGCCATTGTGGAGAGGTTGGAGTCTGTTTGAGTGTGTGGACAGGTGTCTTTTATACAGGTAACGAGGTCACACAGGTGCAGTTAATACAGGTAATGAGTGGAGAACAGGAGGGCTTCTTAAAGAAAAACGAACACGTCTGTGAGAGCCGGAATTCTTACTGGTTGGTAGGTGATCAAATATTTATGTCATGCAAAAAAATGCAAATGAATTACTTAAAAATCATACAATGTGATTTTCTGGATTTTTGTAAGTAGGAAAACCTGCAAAATCGGCAGTGTATCAAATACTTGTTCTCCCCACTGTATGTCCAATGCGCTGCAAACAATTTAAACGTAGTCTTGAATGATGCATGCCAAGATATACCAGAGATAAGAGACTGTTGATATTGCAACCACATAACTCGCAAACCACTTTTTTTCAAGCCCTCAAGAACTGCTAAATATGATAATCTGTTTGCATCTGCCAATTCATTGTGTAACGGTCGTCATATTTTTCCTCCTCCTCGAATGAGGAGAGGCGAGAAGGATTGGACCAAAATGCAGCGTAGGTGGAATACATGATGATTTTAATAATAATAACGAAAGCGAAAATATACTTGAACAAACTACAAAACAATAAACGAAGTCAACAGACCTGAACAAACGAACTTACATAACACGAAGAACGCACGAACAGGAACAGACTAACCAAACGAACGAAAACGAAACAGTCCCGTGTGGTGCGACAGACACAGACACAGGAAAAATCACCCACAAACAAACAGTGAGAACAGCCTACCTTAATATGGTTCTCAATCAGAGGAAACGTCAAACACCTGCCTCTAATTGAGAACCATATCAGGCAACACATTTAACCCAACATAGAAACACATAACATAGAATGCCCACCCCAACTCACGCCCTGACCAACTAAACACATACAAAAACAAGGAAAACAGGTCAGGAACGTGACACATTGGCTGTCCAGACGACCTGTCCCCAGAGCTTCCTATGCAGTTCATCTCAGCAATTAAGGAGAATGAGAGGCTCAATTAAAAAGATGTTGCAGAACTGATGCATTTGAAGCACAACTCCCTTCGGGGGTGTCCGGTATGCCAGTATGTGTGTGTATCCTACCATGGTGTTCTCCTCGTTGGGTGTGGGTGTCTGTCGAGGGGTGGAGTCTGGTGACTCTTGGCCACCCTGCTCTGCCACTGCAACCAATCACAACACAGTATGTTAGATTGACAGCTGTCAGGACTAATCACCTATAACTAAGGTTTTATTTGCCCCAACATACTGTAGTAACACACAATAGTGATGCACAGGTTGACTCATAACCCGCAGTCCCCGTGGATATATCTGTAGGGCGAGCGGGTTTAGGGTCATGAAATATTGTGTGGATGAAGGGCGGGTGGGTGAAGTGCGGGTTGAATAAAGAGAAAACAATGCATTAAAAATCCATAAATGTATCATTCATGTGCAATTCAAATCTATAGGCTACAGTGAGGTTTTTCTTTCATTCTTTTTAACTGTCATTAGTACGTAAGCCTAAGCTTTAGGGCCTAACTGTACACGTGCCAAATACACGCCAATCGCCAAATGCTTTTGGGAATTTAAGCAAAAATAGTTAACGTCGATCCACTGAGGCAAAAAGGACAATGTCGGCATTGAATTCAATAATAGTAACGCTGCAAAATGGAGAGTTGAAAATAAAGAGAAGGGGAGGCCAGAAAAGTAATGTTTGGTAAAGATTTGGTGAAGTGGTAAAATAGGATTATATGTTATGTGTGATGATGGTGAGAGGCGCTATACAAATTCGACAGTCACAAGGCAGGGACTTCAAATATGCACGTCAAAGGGATCTGTACTGTTTAGATATGTTAAATGGAATAGCAACTGAAATCTGGACACTGATTATAGGACTATAACCTCTCACATAGCCTAATATGAATTCCTGCAGAATGAAGCATTTCTTGCTGTAAAATGATACACCAAATGTACATTTTGACTCGGGAACAGGAGTGGAGGAATATGATTTCGTCTTGAGAGAATGAATGCGAGGTTAGGGACCGTCTGTAAATGTGCTATCAACCACATAAAATCATGTGCATTTCAACCACATAAAATATACCTCCATGTCGAACTGAAATCTTATCAGAAAACATGTTGGGTCGTATTCACATGCTTTTAATTTCCTTAAAACCGGTCAAACTGATGCCATTTAAAAAATATATGTTATTGCATTTTCTCCCTGGTCCCTAAACGTCTGCTGTGCAAGACAAGCAGAGACGAAAGAGAAAACTTTACCGATGTGAACTACATTGAAGCATTCATCGATATCTAACATTATTCTGGTGAGCAAGAGTTTATTTGGTCTTCTAGGGCAGTAATGACAGAAGAGAAGCTGCATCTATGTAATTATAGACATGTTGACTAACAAATAGACTACCAAAATGTTGGAAATTATATGCACAAACGTCTAAATTAGGCTTAAAAAAGAAATCCTACCAAATCCCCTGTCAACAAATTGTTCCGTAATCTGACTGTACAGTGCATTTTCTAGTTGCGAGTTAAGGTCGGGTGTGACCTCACTTTATCACATATAGTTGAGTGGTTGAGGATGGGTTATTAGCAGTTGCAGGTGGCTTCGGGGGAACAAACAGCTGACCTGCGCATCACTAACACACATAATATAGTACCACATGTAATATAGTAACCAACTCACTGGCTTTGCGAGCCTTGCGGGCAAGAGCAGCAGCCAACTCATTCTGGACCTGTAGGGGTAGAACATACAGAAAACTCAATGACAGCTCCTGTCAGACAAACAGGCAGGCAGGCAGGCACGCACACACACACACACCGTGGAGGTGAGTCTCTCTAGTGCTTTCATCTGGAGAAAGCTGTCCCCGCAGACATCTCTGTTCCCCTCCGAGTCCTCCTCAGACCTACAACACACACACACACACTTTAAAAAAAACAATAATGTGCAAATATTGTTCAATCCAGGTGTGCAAAGAGAATTACCCAGAAAGACTGTGAAAAGTGATTCTAACATGTGTGTGAATATTTACAGTACCAGTCAAACATTTTGGACACACCAACTCATTCAAGGGTTTTTCTTTATTTGTACTATTTTCTACATTGTAGAAAAATAGTGAAGACATAACTATGAAATAACACATATGGAATCATGTAGTAACCAAAAAAAGTGTTAAACAAATCAAAATATATCTTATATTCTTCAAAGTAGCCACCCTTTGCCTTGATGACAGCTTTGCACACTTGGCATTCTCTCAACCAGCTTCATGAGGTAGTCACCTGGAATGCATTTCAATGAACTTCTTATGGCTGCAATCCCGGTAACGGGATGATATGACAACAGCCAGTGAAAGTGCAGGGCGCCAAATTCAAAACAACAGAAATCTCATAATTAAAATTCCTCAGACATACATGTGTCTTATACCATTTTAAAGGTAATCTTGTTGTTAATCCCACCAAAGTGTCCGATTTCAAATATGCTTTTCAGCGAAAGCCCCACAAACGATTATGTTAGGTCACTACCAAGCCACAGAATAAGCACAGCCATTTTTCCAGCCAAAGATAGCAGTCACAAAAAGCACAAATAGAGATCAAATTAATTACTAACCTTTGATGATCTTCATCAGATGACACTCATATGACTTCATGTTACACAATACATGCATGTTTTGTTTGATAAAGTTCATATTTATATAAAAAAAAGTATATACATTTACATTGGCGTGTTACGTTCACTAGTTCCAAAAACATCCAGTGATAGTGCATAGCCACATCTATTCAACAGAAATACTCATCATAAATGTAGATGATAATACAAGTTATACACATGGAATTATAGATATACCTCTCCTTAATGCAACCTGTGTCAGATTTCAAAAAAACTTTACGGAAAAAGCAAACCATGCAATAATCTGAGACGGCGCTCAGAACTATAGTCAAATTAGCCGCCATGTTGGAGTCAACAGAAACCAGAAATTATATGATAAATATTCCCTTACCTTCCAAATGCTTGATTTGTTCGATAATGTCCGTTATTTATGTCCAATTAGCTACTTTGGTTAGCGCATTTGGTAAACAATTCCAAAGTCACAAAGCGCATTCACTAAAACATGACGAAATGTCCAAAAGTTCCGTAACAGTCAGTAGAAACATGTCAAACGATGTATTGAATCAATCTTTAGAATGTTGTTAACATAAATCTTGAATAACGTTCCAACCAGAGAATTACATTGACTTCAGATGAGCGATGGAACGGAGCTCCCTCTTATGTGAACGCGCATGGTCAAAGAACGGTCACCTCATGGCAGTGGTGACTAATTCTCCTCTCATCCGGCCCCCCTTCAGAGTAGAGTCATCAGACAAGGTTCTACAGACTGTTGACATCTAGTGGAAGCCGTAGGAAGTGAAAACTCATCCATATCTCGCTGGGATTTCAATGGGAGCTTGGTTGAAAATCCACCAGCCTCAGAATTTCCATTTCCTGTTTGGATTTTTTCACAGGTTTTTGCCTGCCATATGAGTTCTGTTATACTTACAGACATAATTCAAACAGTTTTAGAAACTTCAGAGTGCTTTCTATCCAATACTAAGAATAATATGCATATTTTAGCAACTATGACTGAGGAGCAGGCCGTTTACTCTGGGCACCTCTGTGCACCTTTCATCCAAGCTACTCAATACTGCCCCTGCAGCCATAAGAAGTTAACAGGTGTGCCTTGTTAAAAGTTCAAATATATTTGGACTTGTTTAACACTTTTTTGGTTACTACATGATTCCATATGTGCTATTTCATAGTTTTGATGTTGCCACTATTATTCTACAATGTAGAAAATAGTACAAATAAAGAAAAACCCTTGAATGAGTAGATGTCCAAACTTTTGATTGGTACTGTATGTAAATAAGATATTTCTGTACTTCATTTTCAATAAATTTGCTAAGATTTCTAAAAACATGTTTTCACTTTGTCATTATGGGGTATTGTGTGTAGATGGGTGAGACAAACAATTGAATCCATTTTTAATTCAGGCTGTAACACAACACATTTTGGAATAAGTCAAGGGGTATGAATATTTTCTTAAAGGCACTCTAGTTGAATAGCCCTGCTCTACTGTCTCTCTGATACCTCTACTGCCACCTCGACTGCTACTGGCTCTAAACAGGAAACAGGACCTTGTTCTCTCTCTTCTCTCTTTTCCTCCTTCTGTCTGTGTGTGAGTGTGTGTGTATGTGCGTACATGTTTTTTCTGTGTGTGTGTGTGTATATATCAACAGGACAGTGTTTTAGGGTAAACTAATCTCTTTAGCAGCAGAACAAAGTGCCCTCAGGCCTCTGATGTAATGTGTTGTCTTTTAGAAGACAGATTTTGTATACTTACAGTCCCTCTCTCTCTATCTCACTCTCACACACACACCTTCCCACTGTTCCCAGAATAATTTGCATATCTTTACATTTTTTCTGTGGCTTCAGTTGCGAAGGAGGAAGACAGTGTGTGCATGTGTGTGTGGATGTGTGTGCGGGAGAGCGTGTGATCTGATCAACCATGGATGCAGTAGCAGGACAGATAGTGATGGCATCACACTCTCCCTTTCCGTCCCTCCCTCCTTCCAGCTCTACCTCCTGACTACACAGACGAGGACAAGGCGAGGGGAGGAGAGGAAGGGGTGGTTAGAGATTATCCCTCTCTGTCTTTGTGCCTCCCTATTCTGTCGTCGGAAGTTATCATTTCTCACGCTCCCCCTGTTTTTTCCCCTCTCTCTCCAGTTCGCTCTCCTCCCTCCCATTCTCCCTCTCTCTGAGTGACAGATTGAGTTCAGTAGCGGGCTCAGTTGGAATGCCACACGGACGAGTTGGAATTCTATCGGAGGGAACTGGAATTCTGTGTGACACTCGGAACACCCCAACACGGACCCAGATTCCGCTATAAAGAGAGAGAGAGTCTAATGAAGAGGTCTGTCTGTCTGTCTGTCTGTCTTAGTTTGACTAATCCCTTAGTAAAACTAAGGGATTAACAATATGTAGCGAGATTAGAATCTTGTCAGAGTTGGAACACTGCTTTCACTTATGTTCTGGTGTATGTGTATCTCTTATAACACACACGGTGATGGTCACGTTCACACACAGGCAACACTGAGTCACGTTCACACACACACGTTCACACACGCGGTGATGGTCATGGAACACACAGGCAACACTGGGTCACATTCACACACACGGTGATGGTCATGGAACACACAGGCAACACTGGGTCACGTTCACACACACGGTGATGGTCATGGAACACACAGGCAACACTGGGTCACGTTCACACACACGGTGATGGTCATGGAACACACAGGCAACACTGGGTCACGTTCACACACACGGTGATGGTCATGGAACACACAGGCAACACTGGGTCACGTTCACACACACGGTGATGGTCATGGAACACACAGGCAACACTGGGTCACGTTCACACACACGGTGATGGTCATGGAACACACAGGCAACACTGGGTCACATTCACACACACGGTGATGGTCACGGAACACACAGGCAACACTGGGTCACGTTCACACACACGGTGATGGTCATGGAACACACAGGCAACACTGGGTCACGTTCACACACACGGTGATGGTCATGGAACACACAGGCAACACTGGGTCACGTTCACACACACGGTGATGGTCATGGAACACACAGGTAACACTGTGTCACGTTCACACACACGGTGATGGTCATGGAACACACAGGCAACACTGGGTCACGTTCACACACACGGTGATGGTCATGGAACACACAGGCAACACTGGGTCACGTTCACACACACGTTCACACACAATTACCCAGTTCTGAACTGGACGTATGGGACGAGCTGTAGGAGAAGCCTAACAGCCTCTGGCCACGCCTCCTTCTCCAGGCCGCAGAACTCGCAGGCTGCAGACTCACACTCCTCAAAGCTGAACTGGTAGTAGGAGTTAGAGTCCCCAAACACCACGCGCTGGTCCACTGAAACACACACACAGACAGACTCAGATGGAATGCCAGGGTAAGAAGAAGAGTGTGTGTGTGTGTGTGTATACTCACCAGACAGTAGGATGCCCAGCTCCAGTAGGACCTGCCAGACGCGCACGGCCATACTCCGACAGTGCACATACACACACTGCTCACACAGCCACTGGACCAGCTCAACACCCACGTAGCTCCGCCTGGACACACACACACACACAGCGTTAATACACACACTGCTCATACAGCCACTGGACCAGCTCAACACCCACGTAGCTCCGCCTGGACACACACACACACAGCGTTAATACACACACACACCAGGGTTTCCGCTAGCTGGTAATAGCCGGCTTTTGGCCATAAAAAAATGAAAAGACGATAAATAAAATTGTCCGGGAGAAGAAAAATATATATATTGCGAAATAATGCTTTTGTGCCTATTAATTGATTTAAATACATTGGACCAGTCATGCTTATCGGTCTATGGGTTCATTTGCATTATTTCGTGGCGTGTATATATATTGGTTATGTATATTATTTATCCCACACACAGCATACAGATTCAATCGCGGGAAAACATAGTTGGAAAGCAAATGGCTATTGCTGTAAAGAGAAGACAATGAATAGACTCTAATCAGTATTTTAGTTGAGCGAAAAAACAATAGGCCTATAGTGTATCTTATCGGCACCAGTGGAGAACATCGACCATGTCCCCGGTGAGTGCGCACATCCACTCTTTATCATTGTTGGGTCAGTGCCACTTAAAAGTTAGTTTTTGGACAATAATTTCCTCCTCCAGTTTAGATGGACGTCATATTGTATTTGTGTCTCCCCTTCTCATTGGCCTATTATATGGACAAAGTAGATGTGATTGATTGTTTGTCAGTGTCAGCGGAGTAGGCTACCCTGTAATTTGTCGTATTAAAATAGACTCTGCTAACGTCTCCAGTCATATAAAGTGTATTAGAATTGCATGAAATGTGTTTTTCCCATGCAAAGAAAGAAGAAACTATAGCCTATAGCCCAGGCCTCTACACTGGCGTTGTCAGAGGAAGACTCCAGCCACTCATTGATAGACTGTTTGTCGCATTCCTGACCTTATTTCCTTTGTTTAGTCTTGTTTAGTTGGTCAGGACGTGAGCTGGGTGGGCATTCTATGTTATGTGTTTCTATGTTTGGTTTAGGGTTGTCAACTAGCCTGATATGGTTCTCAATCAGGGGCAGGTGTTTTACGTTTCCTCTGATTGGGAACCATATTTAGGGAAGCTGTTCTCACTGTTTGTTTGTGGGTGATTGTTCCTGTTCATTGCGTACTTCGTTGTCTGTATGTTCACATGTTCAGGTCTGTAGCGTCGTTAGTTTCATTTTCTGTTTATTGTTTTGTTCGTGTTGTTAAGTGTTTCCAATAAATATGGAAACATACCACGCTGCGCTTCGGTCCTCCTCTCTTCCACCTAACGACGAGCGTTACACTGTTCTCTTTGCTACCGCACGGCAAGCGGTACCGGAGCGTCAAGTCTGACCTAAAGGCCCCTGAACAGTTGGTCCCTCCACTCTTCTGGGAAGGCTTTCCACTAGATGTTGGAACATTGCTGCGGGGACTTGTTTCCATTCAGCCACAAGAGCGTTAGTGAGGTTGAGCACTGATGTTGGGCGATTAGGCCTGGCTTGCAGTAGGCATTCCAATTCATCCCAAAGGTGCTCGAAGGTGTTAAGGTCAGGGCTCTGTGCAGGCCAATCAAGTTCTTCCAAACCGATCTCGACAAACCATTTCTGTATGGACCTCGCTTTGTGCATGGGAGCATTGTCATGCTGAAACAGGAAAGGGTCTTCCCCAAACTGTTGCCACAAAGTTGGAAGCACAAAATCATCTAGAATGTCATTGTATTCTGCAGCATTAAGATTTCCTTTCACTGGAACTAAGGGGCCTAGGCCGAACCATGAAAAACAGCCCCAGACCATTATTCCACCTCTACCAAACCTTACAGTTAGCACTATGCATTCGGACATGTAGCGTTTCCTGGCATCCATCAAACCCAGATTCGTCCATCGGACTGCCAGATGGTGAAGAGTAATTCCCGTACCCCTTCAAACATTCAACCTCCAGCCGCGTACCCTCTCTAGCACCAGGGTCAACGCACTCTCAAATGTTTTATTTTGCCATCATTGTAAGCCTGCCACACACACACACACACTACACAATACATTTATTACACATAAGAATGAGTGTGAGTTTGTCACAACCCGGCTTGTGGGAAGTGACAAAGAGCTCTTATAGGACCAGGGCACAAATAATAATATTATAATAATCAATTATTTTGCTCTTTAGTTAACCATCTACATATAAAACCATATTTTGTTCATCAAAAATGGTGAATGACTCACCACAGGTTAATGAGAATGCTGTGCTTGAAAGGATGCACATAACTGCAATGTTGGGTTGTATTGGAGAGAGTCTCAGTCTTAAATCATTTTCCACACAGTCTGTGCCTGCATTTAGTTTTAATGCTAGTGAGGGCTGAGAATCCACTCTCACATAGGTACGTGGTTGCAAAGGGCATCAGTGTCTTAACAGCGCGATTTGCCAAGCCAAGAAACTCTAAGCGCAGCCTTATCCAGAAATCTGACAGTAGCTTCTGGTTAAATTCAATTTTCACAGAACCGCTTGTTGCAATTTCAACGAGGCTCTCTTGTTCAGATATCGGTAAGTGAACTGGAGGCATGGCATTAAAGGGATAACGAATCCAGTTGTTCGTTTTGTCCGTTTCGGGAAAGTACCTGCGTAATTGCGCACCCATCTCACTCAGGTGCTTCGCTATATCACATTTGACATTGTCCGTAAGCTTGAGTTAATTTGCACACAAAAAAATCATACAATGATGGAAAGACCTGTGTGTTGTCCTTGTTAATGCAGACAGAGAAGAGCTCCAACTTCTTAATCATAGACTCAATTTGGTCCCGCACATTGAATATAGTTGTGGAGAGTCGCTGTTATCCTAGATTCAGATCATTCAGGCCAGAAAAAACATCACCCAGATAGGCCAGTCGTGTGAGAAACTCGTCATCATGCAAGCGGTCAGACAATTGAAAATGATGGTCAGTAAAGAAAACTTTATGATCGTTTCTCAATTTTTTAAAAACGTGTCAATACTTTGCCCCATATCATTGTATATCATCCCATATAGTGCAGAAAATACACGAGAGTTCAGGGGCCTTGCTTTAACAAAGTTAACAATTTTCACTGTAATGTCCAAAATGTCTTTCAAGCTGTCAGGCATTCCCTTGGCAGCAAGAGCCTCTCAGTGGATGCTGCAGTGTACCCAAGTGGTGTCGGGAGCAACTGCTTGCATGCACGTTACCACTCCTCTATGTCTCCCTGTCATGGCTTTTGCGCCATCAGTACAGATACCAACACGTATTAACCACCAAAGTCCATTTGACGTCACAACGCTGCTCAGTACTTAAAAAATATCCTCTCATGTTGTCCTGGTTTCCAGTGGTTTGCAGAAAAGGATGTCTTCCACAGGGGTGGCAGGTAGACTAGTGGTTAGAGCGTTGGACTAGTAACCAAAAGGTTGCAAGATCAAATGCCCGAGCTGACAAGGTAAAAATCTGTTGTTCTGCCCCTGAACAAGGCAGTTAAACCCAATGACAATGGGCTGTCATTGAAAATAAGAATTTGTTCTTAACTGACTTGCCTAGTTAAATAAAAACGTAACGGACATATACCATGAGCTGTGCAATGTCTGTTGACTCATCCAGCTGTAACGCATAGAATTCACTGGCTTGTATGTGAAGCAGTAATTGTTTCAAAACATCTCCTGCCATGTCACTGATGTGCTGTGAAACAGTGTTGTTTGATGAAGGCATTGTCTGTGTACTTTTTGGACTTTCCCCCCAGCATTATCCCAGCCATATCCGCAGCAGCAGGAAGTATTAGTATAAAGTTCTATCCTTTTCACATTACCATGCTAATCCAAACCGTACTGCGCTGGATCAGATATAGTATTAGGCTTGCCTGTTCTAAACACTCGGTAGCTCACCATATAAGACACTTCAATTTTTCAAATTGTCATGTTTAGTTTCAAAATGTCTGCGCAAGAGTGAAGGTTTCCCGCGAGAGAGTAACGGTTAATGTGATTGGATGTTAATTATTTGACTAGGCTACCTGTATTTGACATTGTGTTGTTATTTCGCTGAACACTAGATGGTTTAATTTAATTTTTGGCACTGACACGAGGCTACTCAGGTGAGAAAAAAAACTCACCCAGATGTATAGCCCCGTTGGAAAATATAAATGGACTGTTTGAAAATGTGAAGACTTATTTTTTATTATTATATTTAAAAAAAAAAGTGAATCACATTTTGATTTGGCGTACCCCAACGACATTGCGCGTACGTATCCCAGTTTGGGAATACCTGCTGTAGAGGACGTGTTTCCACTGAGTCCAATTGCGACGACCTTTACACCACTCCACAAGACACGACGCTTGGCATTGAGCATGGTGATATTAGGCTGCTCGGCCATGGAAACCCATTTCATGAAGCACTGACTAACAGTTTTTGTGCTGACGTTGCTTCCAGAGGCAGTTTGTAACTCGGTTATGAGTGTTGCAACCGAGGACAGACGATTTTTTTGCGCTATGCGCTTCAGTAGTCCCATTCTGTGAGCTTGTGTGGCCTGCCACTTCGCGGCTGAGCCGTTGTTGCTCCTAAACATTTCCACTTCACAATAACAGCACTTACAGTTGACAGGGGAAGCTCTAGCTTAGCAGAAATTTGACGAACTGACTTGTTGGAAAGGTGGCATCCTATGACGGTGTCATGTTGAAAGCCAATGAGCTCTTCAGTAAGACCATTCTACTGCCGATGTTTGTCTATGGAGATTGCATGGCTGTGTTCTACATTTTATACACCTGTCAGTAACGGGATGAAATAGCCAAATCCAATAATTTGAAGAAGTATCCACATACTTTTGTACATATAGTGTATGTCCTGATTGCCTAGTCACTTTTACCCCTACACACATATTACCTAATTTACCTCAACTACCTCGTACCCCTGCACATTGACTTGGTACTGGTACTCCTTGAGTATAGCATCGTTATTGTTTTTATTGTGTTACTATTTCCTTTTTTTATTTAGCAAATATTTGTCTTACTTTTTAACTCCGCACTGTTGGGAAGTAAGACTTCACTGTAAAGTCTACACTTGTTGTATTCGGCGCATGTGACCAATAAAATGTGATTCGATTTATACGCACTCTGCCATACAAGTTTTGCAAACAGTGACTGAGTTATATTATTAGCCTAAATTATGACTATCCAATCTACTCATCAAATTACGAATAGTAGGCTATTTTACATGATGTATGGAATGATTTGTGCTTCCCAAAAACTTGAAACTCCCGCTCCTCCTATGCATAGGCTAGGGATTTTGACCTTCTTTACACATCTTGTTGGCTGAGGAAAAGTACATGTGAACAGTTATTCTAGCATCTTAAAGTGCGTGGTAAATACACACGTCATTGCATCCTCCACTTGCATGTTCTGATAAGATGAATTATCATCAAATGTAATTTGTGTGATTCAGAGCACCGTGGGTGGACGCCCTAATCAGGTTACGCACACAATGCCTGTGGGTCCGGTACATTTCTCAGATGTCCAGTAAATTAAAATGCTGCCGGTCAAATGTCCGTTGCCACATTTTCATAACTGAAATCCTGACACACAAAGTATCAATACGCACGCACACATTATCAATACACATGCACACACACATCGATGTGTCCTCAGATGGCAGTTAGTGTTCAGCAGGGCACTCTGTTGGAATGGATCGCTCAGCACTGTATGTCACCATGGCAACTTCAGTTTAAAATAAAGTTCTATCCTTTTCACATTACCATGCTAATCCAAACCGTACTGCGCTGGTTCAGATATTTCCATTTTTTTACCCTTATTTTACCAGGTAAATTGACTGAGAACACAGTCTCATCTACAGCAATGACCTGGGGAATAGTTGCAGGGGAGAGGAGGGGATGAATGAGCCAATTGGAAGCCGTGGATGATTAGGTGGCCATGATGGTATGAGGGACAGATTGGGAATTTAGCCAGGACACCGGGGTTAACACCCCTACTCTTACGATAAGTCCCATGGGATTTTTTGTGACCACAGAGTCAGGACACCCATTTAAAGTCCCATCCGAAAGATGGCACCCTACACAGGGTTACGTCCCCAAGCACTGCCCTGGAATATATATATATATTTTTTTTTACCAGAGGAAAGAGCGCCTCGTAATGTCCCTCCAATAGCCCATCCAGCAGCATCTGGCCTCCCATCCAGGGATCAACCCTGCTATGCAAGCCAGCAGTGGGATGCTGCTGCTGGCATCATTTCACACTGTCAGCACTTTTTTTGGCAACTGTGGAGCAAACTCAAGGACCCGAGTTTAGTGTTGCCATGGTGACACCCAGCACCTGCACAAGGCTACAACAAAGGACATATCATCAGTCTTAGAACTAGACATATTTCAACAGCAACAAAAACACTCACACACTCTGTTTCTCTCTATGTCTATCACACACTCTCTGTTTCTCTCTGTCTATCACACACTCTCTCTCTGTTTCTCTGTCTATCACAAACACTCTCTCTGTTTTTCTCTATGTATATCACACACACTCTCTCTGTTTCTCTCTATGTATATCACACACACTCTCTCTGTTTCTCTCTTTGACTATCACACACACTCTCTATGTCTATCACACACTCTCTCTCTGTTTCTCTCTATGTCTATCACACACACCACACCCTCTCTCTCTGTTTCTCTCTATGTCTATCACACTCTCTCTCTGTTTCTCTCTTTGTCTATCACACACACCACACACCCTCTCTCTGTTTCTCTGTCTATCACACACACTCTCTGTTTCTCTCTGACTATCACACACACCACACCCTCTCTCTGTTTCTCTCTATGTATATCACACACTCTGTTTCTCTCTATGTATATCACACACTCTCTCTCTGTTTCTCTCTATGGCTATCACACACACTCTCTGTTTCTCTCTATGTCTATCACACACCCTCTCTCTGTTTCTCTTTATGTCTATCACACACACCACACACTCTCTCTCTGTTTCTCTCTATGTCTATCACACACACTCTCTCTGTTTCTCTCTATGTCTATCACACACTCTCTCTCTGTTTCTCTCTTTGACTATCACACACACTCTCTATGTCTATCACACACTCTCTCTCTGTTTCTCTCTATGTCTATCACACACACTCTCTATGTCTATCACACACACTCTCTATGTCTATCACACACACTCTCTCTGTTTCTCTCTTTGACTATCACACACCCTCTCTCTGTTTCTCTCTATGTCTATCACACACACTCTCTATGTCTATCACACACTCTCTCTCTGTTTCTCTCTATGTCTATCACACACACTCTCTATGTCTATCACACACACTCTCTCTGTTTCTCTCTTTGTCTATCACACACACCACACACACACTCTCTCTCTCTGTTTCTCTCTATGTCTATCACACTCACACTCTCTCTGTTTCTCTCTATGTCTATCACACACCCTCTCTCTGTTTCTCTCTTTGTCTATCACACACACTCTCCGTTTCTCTCTAAGTCGATCACACACACTCTCTCTGTTTCTCTCTATGTCTATCACACACACCACACACACTCTCTCGCTCTGTTTCTCTCTATGGCTATCACACACACTCTCTGTTTCTCTCTATGTCTATCACACACCCTCTCTCTGTTTCTCTTTATGTCTATCACACACACTCTCTGTTTCTCTCTATGTCTATCACACACTCTCTCTCTGTTTCTCTCTATGTCTATCACACACCCTCTCTCTGTTTCTCTCTTTGTCTATCACACACACTCTCTCTGTTTCTCTCTATGTCTATCACACACCCTCTCTCTGTTTCTCTCTATGTCTATCACACACACGACACACACTCTCTCTCTCTGTTTCTCTCTATGTCTATCACACACTCTCTCTATGTCTATCACACACTCTCTCTCTGTTTCTCTCTATGTCTATCACACACACACTCTCTGTTTCTCTCTGTGTCTATCACACACCCTCTCTCTGTTTCTCTCTATGTCTATCACACACACCACACACACTCTCTCTCTCTATGTCTATCACACAGTCTCTCTCTGTTTCTCTCTATGTCTATCACACACACACTCTCTGTTTCTCTCTATGTCTATCACACAGTCTCTCTCTGTTTCTCTCTATGTCTATCACACACACACTCTCTGTTTCTCTTTATGTCTATCACACACACCACACCCTCTCTCTCTGTTTCTCTCTATGTCTATCACACTCTCTCTCTGTTTCTCTCTTTGTCTATCACACACACCACACACCCTCTCTCTGTTTCTCTGTCTATCACACACACTCTCTGTTTCTCTCTGACTATCACACACACCACACCCTCTCTCTGTTTCTCTCTATGTATATCACACACTCTCTGTTTCTCTCTATGTATATCACACACTCTCTCTCTGTTTCTCTCTTTGTCTATCACACACTCTCTCTGTTTCTCTCTATGTCTATCACCCTCTCTCTCTGTTTCTCTCTATGTCTATCACACACTCTCTCTGTTTCTCTCTGTCTATCACACACTCTCTCTGTTTCTCTCTTTGACTATCACACACACTCTCTATGTCTATCACACACTCTCTCTCTGTTTCTCTCTATGTCTATCACACACACTCTCTATGTCTATCACACACACTCTCTCTGTTTCTCTCTTTGACTATCACACACACTCTTTCTCTGTTTCTCTCTATGTCTATCACACACACTCTCTCTGTTTCTCTCTTTGACTATCACACACACTCTCTATGTCTATCACACACTCTCTCTCTGTTTCTCCCTATGTCTATCACACACACTCTCTATGTCTATCACACACACTCTCTCTGTTTCTCTCTTTGACTATCACACACACTCTTTCTCTGTTTCTCTCTATGTCTATCACACACACTCTCTGTTTCTCTCTTTGTCTATCACACACACCACACACACACTCTCTCTCTCTGTTTCTCTCTATGTCTATCACACACCCTCTCTCTGTTTCTCTCTTTGTCTATCACACACACTCTCCGTTTCTCTCTAAGTCGATCACACACACTCTCTCTGTTTCTCTCTATGTCTATCACACACACCACACACACACTCTCTCTCTGTTTCTCTCTATGGCTATCACACACACTCTCTGTTTCTCTCTATGTCTATCACACACCCTCTCTCTGTTTCTCTTTATGTCTATCACACACACCACACACTCTCTCTCTGTTTCTCTCTATGTCTATCACACACCCTCTCTCTGTTTCTCTCTATGCCTATCACACACTCTCTCTCTGTTTCTCTCTTTGTCTATCACACACACTCTCTCTGTTTCGCTCTATGTCTATCACACACCCTCTCTCTGTTTCTCTCTATGTCTATCACACACACGACACACACTCTCTCTCTCTGTTTCTCTCTATGTCTATCACACACTCTCTCTATGTCTATCACACACTCTCTCTCTGTTTCTATGTCTATCACACACACACTCTCTGTTTCTCTCTGTGTCTATCACACACCCTCTCTCTGTTTCTCTCTATGTCTATCACACACACCACACACACTCTCTCTCTCTATGTCTATCACACACTCTCTCTCTGTTTCTCTCTATGTCTATCACACACACACTCTCTGTTTCTCTCTATGTCTATCACACACCCTCTCTCTGTTTCTCTCTATGTCTATCACACACACCACACACACTCTCTCTCTCTATGTCTATCACACACTCTCTCTGTTTCTCTCTTTGTCTATCACACACTCTCTCTCTGTTTCTCTCTTTGTCTATCACACACACTCTCTCTGTTTCTCTCTTTGTCTATCACACACACTCTCTCTGTTTCTCTCTATGTCTATCACACTCACACTCTCAAAGATTCACACCTTATGATCCTGGCGAGGTGAATCTTGTCTTTAGCAGGGTACGGACCATGAGACAGGAACGCATTCCTCACTGCACGCCCTGCACACGGGAAACTCTGGGAGCAGGACTGACAAACACACACACGTGAGTCAAATAATACATAGATGTTTTCACAGACGTGTTTCTCTCTCTCTGTGTGTGTGTGTGTGTGTGTGTGTGTGTGTGTGTGTGTGTGTGTGTGTGTGTGTGTGTGTGTGTGTGTGTGTGTGTGTGTGTGTGTGTGTGTGTGTGTGTGTGTGTGTGTGCGTGTGTGTGTGTGTGTTGACACTAAGAGAACTCCGTGATGTCAGTGTAACTATTGATATTGAAACACAACATGTAGGTGAAACTATGACATCACCATTTTAACTTGGGTCAAGTACTATTTATAATCAGGACTCTCCAACTCTGTTCCTGGAGAGCAACCGTCCTATAGGTTTTCACTCCAACCCTGTTCCTGGAGAGCAACCGTCCTGTAGGTTTTCACTCCAACCCTGTTCCTGGAGAGCAACCGTCCTGTAGGTTTTCACTCCAACCCTGTTCCTGGAGAGCAACCGTCCTGTAGGTTTTCACTCCAACTCTAATCTAGCACACCTTATTCTAATAATTAGCTGGTTAATAATTAATAAGCTGTACCAGGTTAGTTACAAATGGGGTTGGAGCGAAAACCTGCAGCAGGGTAGCTATCCAGAAACAGGGTTGAAGTCCTCTACATAATGTCAATGTCATCATGTCAAATAGCCTAATTCCAAATATTTGAGGTGTAAAGGCGAGGGGATTTTGCACTTTTGGGACTATTCTAGTGATTCCATCGTACTAATCCAACTGAAATCAAGAAAAGAGTACTAAAAAAAAGTATTTGACATAAAGTATGTATTTGACCAATATGTATTTGACTATGAAGTCACGCCATCTCTGTTTGGTGAAACACAAACATTCTTTATTTGCTGACGTTTCATAACCTGTGCATGCATGTGTGAGTCTCTCTCTGTGTGTGAGAGCATGTGTACCTTGTGAACAGTAGGGCTGGTGCTGGGTCCGGGGATGGTATCCGGTGACTGCTATGGAGACACAATCAAAACACAGTCAGAACACACAGTATTAAACCACACATTTACAGACAGTGTTTGGGTTAGGAGAGAAGTAGAGCATGATATGCAGCCTACAAACTATGTACAGATCTATAATCTGTCTCCGTCTCTCTCCTGACAGACAGGGAGAAACGACAGTCTTCTACCCCCACCTCCACTTCATCTTCATCATATTTCCCCTTTGGACAGAGACATAAGGCCACTAGGCTACCCGGGGAGGCAGGGTAGCGTGGTTAGAGCGTTGGACTAGTAACCAAAAGGTTGCAAGTTCAAATCCCCGAGCTGACAAGGTACAAATCTGTCGTTCTGCCCCTGAACAAGGCAGTTAACCCACTGTTCCTAGGCTGTCATTGAAAACAAGAATTTGTAAGAATAAGAATTTGGTTACAAACCGATGACTTGCCTAGTTAAATAAAGGTTAAATAATAAGAAACCAGTTTGTTACCAATATTGATCATTCAATATATCGATATGAGCCAGGCATATTGTGATATCGGCACTGAACTGCTGATGCTCCATCAACTGGCGTCTCTTTGTATTCAAACTGGTTGGGTAGGTTAGGCCCAGAGAACATTCACACTTGGTCCAGCGGGCAATTAGCAAGCAGTTGTCTGAACGTCACAAAGCTGTCGAAGTCCACACAGTTGCAATGTTATTCATACAAACCGATGTGATGTCATTACCCATCATTAGTACATATCCCCTCTCACACCTCATCTCCTCCTGGACAGATGTGCTGTCACAGAGCCTGAGGCCACTACTGACACACACACACAAAGAGAGATAGAGAGAGAGAGAACAGGCCAACATGTTTATCTATGTGATGACTTCAAAGCGAGAAGGGTATATGAGTGTGTATATCTGGTACTCTATGTGTGTGTGTGTGTGTATCTCCCATCTCATTGGTTTTCAGGAGCATTCCCACTCAGTGGGTGATTGAAAGATATTATTTTTTTATTTTATTTTTTTTAACCTTTATTTAACCAGGTAGGCAAATTGAGAACACGTTCTCATTTACAATTGCGACCTGGCCAAGATAAAGCAAAGCAGTTCGACACATACAACAACACATAGTTACACATGGAGTAAAAACAAACATATAGTCAATAATACAGTGAAAAAAAATAAGTCTATATACAATGTGAGCAAGTGAGGTGAGATAAGGGCAAACAGATATATGTATAAATAAATAAAATATAAAAAGGCCATGGAGGCGAAGTGAGTACAACACAGCAAGTAAAATAAAAACTAAAAAACACTGGAATGGTTGGTTTGCATTGGAAGAAAGTGCAAAGTAGAGACAGAAATAATGGGGTGCAAAGGAGCAAAATAAATTAATAAATAAATACAGTAGGTAAAGAGGTAGTTGTTTGGGCTAAATTGTAGATGGGTTATGTACAGGTGCAGTAATCTATGAGCTGCTCTGACAGCTGGTGCTTAAAGCTAGTGAGGGAGATAGGTGTTTCCAGTTTCAGAGATTTTTGTAGTTCGTTCCAGTCATTGGCAGCAGAGAACTGGAAGGAGAGGCGTCCAAAGGAAGAATTGGTTTTGGGGGTGACTAGAGAGATATACCTGCTGGAGCGCGTGCTACAGGTAGGTGCTGCTATGGTGACCAGCGAGCTGAGATAAGGGGGGACTTTACCTAGCAGGGTCTTGTAGATGACCTGGAACCAGTGGGTTTGGCGACGAGTATGAAGCGAGGGCCAGCCAACGAGAGTGTACAGGTCGCAGTGGTGGGTAGTATATGGGGCTTTGGTGACAAAACGGATGGCACTGTGATAGACTGCATCCAATTTATTGAGTAGGGTTTTGGAGGCTATTTTGTAAATGACATCACCGAAGTCGAGGATTGGTAGGATGGTCAGTTTTACAAGGGTATGTTTGGCAGCATGAGTAAAGGATGCTTTGTTGCGGAATAGGAAGCCAATTCTAGATTTGACTTTGGATTGGAGATGTTTGATGTGGGTCTGGAAGGAGAGTTTACAGTCTAACCAGACACCTAGGTATTTGTAGTTGTCCACATATTCTAAGTCAGAGCCGTCCAAAGTAGTGATGTTGGACAGGCGGGCAGGAGCAGGCAGCGATCGGTTGAAGAGCATGCATTTGGTTTTACTTGTATTTAAGAGCAGTTGGAGGCCACGGAAGGAGAGTTGTATGGCATTGAAGCTCGCCTGGAGGGTTGTTAACACAGTGTCAAAAGAAGGGCCAGAAGTATACAGAATAGTGTCGTCTGCGTAGAGGTGGATCAGAGAATCATGGGTCAAATTGTATTTGTCACAAGCGCCGAATACAAAAAGTCTAGACCTTATCGTTAAATGCTTACTTACAAGCCCTTATAGTTATGAGTTGCTGCTTACTTACAATGCAGTTTTAAGAAAAATATGAGCTAAGAAAACATTTACTAAATAAACTAAAGTTTAAAAATGTAACACAAAATTACAATAACGAGGCTATATATACAGGGGGTACCGGTACCGAGTCAATGTGCAGGGGTACAGGTTAGGTGAGGTAATTGAGGTAATATGTACATATAGGTAGTGTTAAATTGAAGAGGTCCACACTCCAAAACATTTGGTGATAGTAATGCACAGTGTTGTAGTAGTCGAGACCGGTCCCGGTCTTGAGTCTGGTCTCGAGACCACATAGAGTGTCTTGGCCTTGTCTCGGTGTCGGATACATTTGTACTCGGTCTTGACTGTGTCTGATAATGTCTTCCCGAGACTAGCAGAGTAAAAAAACTCATAACTATCAGCTTCCATTCAGTCAGGGCATAAAACCACTTACCCAGATGAAATATATATATATACACTCATTTTTTGAAACATTAATACAGTATCTTAACAGCCTTTATACCTATTATAGACATGTTGTGCAGTGGGTAACCTATAGGCCTTCAGTATGTGACAGGTTAGTACAGTGGTGAACCTATAGGTCTTCAGTGTGTGACAGGTTAGTACTGTGGTGAACCTATAGGTCTTCAGTGTGTGACAGGTTAGTACAGTGGTGAACCTATAGGTCTTCAGTGTGTGACAGGTTAGTACAGTGGTGAACCTGTAGGCCTTCAGTATGTGACAGGTTAGTACAGTGGTGAACCTATAGGTCTTCAGTATGTGACAGGTTAGTACAGTGGTGAACCTGTAGGCCTTCAGTGTGTGACAGGTTAGTACAGTGGTGAACCTGTAGGCCTTCAGTATGTGACAGGTTAGTACAGTGGTGAACCTATAGGCCTTCAGTATGTGACAGGTTAGTACAGTGGTGAACCTATAGGTCTTCAGTATGTGACAGGTTAGTACAGTGGTGAACCTGTAGGCCTTCAGTGTGTGACAGGTTAGTACAGTGGTGAACCTATAGGCCTTCAGTATGTGACAGGTTAGTACAGTGGTGAACCTATAGGTCTTCAGTATGTGACAGGTTAGTACAGTGGTGAACCTGTAGGCCTTCAGTGTGTGACAGGTTAGTACAGTGGCTAACCTATAGGTCTTCAGTGTGTGACAGGTTAGTACAGTGGTGAACCTATAGGCCTTCAGTATGTGACAGGTTAGTACAGTGGTGAACCTATAGGCCTTCAGTGTGTGACAGGTTAGTACAGTGGTGAACCTATAGGCCTTCAGTATGTGACAGGTTAGTACAGTGGTGAACCTATAGGCCTTCAGTATGTGACAGGTTAGTTCAGTGGTGAACCTATAGGCCTTCAGTGTGTGACAGGTTAGTACAGTGGTGAACCTATAGGCCTTCAGTATGTGACAGGTTAGTACAGTGGTGAACCTATAGGCCTTCAGTATGTGACAGGTTAGTTCAGTGGTGAACCTATAGGCCTTCAGTATGTGACAGGTTAGTTCAGTGGTGAACCTATAGGCCTTCAGTATGTGACAGGTTAGTTCAGTGGTGAACCTATAGGCCTTCAGTGTGTGACAGGTTAGTACAGTGGTGAACCTGTATGCCTTCATTGTGTGACAGGTTAGTACAGTGGCTAACCTATAGGACTTCAGTGTGTGACAGGTTAGTACAGTGGCTAACCTATAGGCCTTCAGTGTGTGACAGGTTGTGATTCTGAAAGGACAGCAACCGTAATACCAGCGCACTTATGTATGAGAGTACACTTTTTGTAAAACACAAAGGTCCAGTGGTTTAGTGGAGGGTATACGCAGGTATAAGCCATATACCCACTTTTCTTTAGTGGGCATTGCTTATACTCTTAATCCCTACTGATGCGTATCAAAGTAATGTAATGGAGGTGTACGACTTATCAATTATGTAGTATAATAGACAAATCATGCACAAAGTAGCCGACACAATCGCAAAGTACGTGAAATATATTCACATGGGTGCCGTGTGCAGCTCTCAACTGCTTTTGGCATGGAGCAGCTCACAGAAGAATGACATCGGTAGCCGGTAGGGTAGGAAAGACGTTTCAACTTATGATATCTACCAGTAAATGCTAACTAAGGCAACAATGGGTACGCAAAACAGTTTAGTCCGAAGTGTCGGTTAGTAGGCTATTTGTGATGCGCAATTGTCATCATGCACTGTTTGAATCAGGGGCGTAGACATGGATGGGCCTGGGTGGACAGAGGCCCACCCACTGGGGAGCCAGGCTCTGACTGGCCCACACAACCAGATTGATGTGGTTTAAGCATTGTTGTAGATGAGAGTGAAAATCTGAAAAATCTATAGGAAAACTCGTTAAAAAAAACATGATTTTCACACAGGGTGCCTTTCCTTCACTGGGTGGGAAATTTGTAAACTTTTTGGCAAAATGTTAATATATCCACTTCTCCAGGTACCACTACACCAGTGCATAGGGCCGATGGAAAGACAGGATAAGCAGTCCATAAACTCAGACATAATAAGCCAGTAGGTCCCAATCATAAAAACACAAAAACACAACCATTAAGCATTTCCCAATCGAAATGTACAAGTATTACTTCCCATTGCAAAAAACATTTCACGTTTAGCAAACAAAGTAACCGGTGACAAAGTTTAAAATGGAACTGACAGAATTTTAACTACTTTGCAGATATCAAACAAACAGACAATCATAATATCAGTCAAAAAGATCAAATTCCCAGTTTATGCTAAAGAAAACTACTTCATAAGAGGTTTTAAAAATAGGTTCTATTTGACTCAACGTTCCATGACGTACACTAAGGCATTGTTGGCAGAATAGATGGATGCAGTTTAATGCATAATTAATATAATTAAACAATACATTTCTTGGTAGTCCAAAAAATATTGCTATCAGGTTGTAAATCACAGCTGGCCTGGTACATTGTTTGCTGCCTCCATTCGGGAGGCACCGTTTCAGTTTCAATGACTCAATATTCTGGACAAAAACGGACGAATGTAACTAAGACTGAGAATGTCAATAGAATCTAACTAGCAAGAACAATGACCACAAGTCAGTCATAATGCGGCTAACAGGCTAGCGTATCTATTTATGTAGCAAGCTAAAAACACGGAGCTTAACGTTAGCTAGATAGCTAGCTAGCTGCTAGGAGGATGTCATGCCATTGGAGGAGTGGGTGAGCGACTGACTTTTTCAACTTATATATTTTTTCACTGGCTATAAACAGCTAGAGATGCAGGTGTCATTTGGTTGGCTAGCAAGAACTTGAACGACTGTTATCTAGTTAGCATATCTCTTGCGTTCGCAAATTCACTCTGGCTATCTACTCGGATTTCAGAGCACTTTCGTCTGAGTATGCCAGAGTGCAGAACAACTGAAGAATTTACAAAAGTGCAACATCGGTCTGTGTAAACTCCGGTCCTGGATAAGAGATGGTTTATTTGTTTTTATTTACTGCAGTGTCTATTAATTGTCCAAACGCACGGCAGCTTTCCCACGCAATATTGCTATAGAATTTCCACAAATGCCTTAGTATGACCATATCTAAGTGGTCCCTTGTCAGAAAATGTCATATTCTTCCTGAAGAGATTTTAATAAGATTTTATGTTGCTAAAATGCTGTCAGTTCCACTTTAATTTCAACAATGTTTCACACATAAGTTATTTTCAAAGATATGGCTAACAACTGCAAGCGTGCTGCAATAAAAGAACACAGATCCACTCACCAGATAATGATCATTTGAAACTTCTTGTTGAAAGTTATTCTTGAAAAGGGAGAAGCTAACAAATTAGCAACAACATCCTCTTTGATAACACCTGCTGCAAACTAGCCGACAACAAAAGCTAGCTAGACCGTGGGAAAACTAGTGCTCGCTATTGCGCAGTGACTTCTTGGCCTTCAGGAAGCGAGAATTTTCCATACGTTTTCTAAAAATGGTCCTACCCATTAAGTCAAAATGTGATTGGTTTATTCCACTGTCACTCCAAAATGTTGCCCAATACAGTTGAATGGCAGATGCCTTTATCTAGCTTCTGATGGCCTAGCCAATGGATGACTTAGCTAGCTAGATTTACCTCCCCAGAGACCAGAAAAAAATCCTGATTGGATCCTTTCCAACAAAACCTGAAGAGATTAAAATCAGAACATCATTGAAAATAATAATATAATTATCATTATTATATGATCCTAATCAATATTGTATAAATCCTTAGCCCTTTGAAGGCGTAGAAGGCCCATTGTTCCCCACTGCTTTTGGGTTGGTAATAATTTGTAGAGTGGCTCTATTTTCCCTCAGCATGCATTTTTTTCACTATTTTGAATGTCTAAAGAATCAGTATGTTCTTCTGAAACTGAACACAGAAATACTGGACATTTTGAACCATTTTGACAAAATTACAATCATGGTCTTGTATTGGACTCTGGGAGGCATTTTTCTGGTCTCAGTCTTGACTCGGTCTCGGACCCCTTGTCCCCCTCCCCGTCTCTGTCTTGACTCAATCTCGTTTCCCATCCGGTCTTGATCTTGACTTGGACACGATTTGCTCCAGTCCTGGTTTTGAATCATCTCACTTTAGTTGGTCTAGAACACAACACTGGTAATGCATCTTAAAGTTGGTTGCCAACTGTCATATAAAATCCACAGAAGAAGAAATCAAATCAAATCAAATGTTATTTGTCACTTACACATGGTTAGCAGATGTTAATGCGAGTGTAGCGAAATGCTTGTGCTTCTAGTTCCGACAATGCAGTAATAACCAACAAGTAATCTAACAATTCCACAACTACTACCTTATACACACAAGTGTAAAGGGATAAAGAATATGTACATAAAGATATATGAATGAGTGATGGTACAGGACGGCATAGGCAAGATGCAGTAGATGGTATCGAGTACAGTATATACATATGAGATAAGTAATGTAGGGTATGTAAACATAAAGTGGCATAGTTTAAAGTGGCTAGTGATACATGTATTACATAAAGATGGCAAGATGCAGTAGATGATAGAGTACAGTATATACATATACATATGAGATGAGTAATGTAGGGTATGTAAACATTATATTAAGTGGCATTCTTTAAAGTGGCTAGTGGTACATTTTTACATAATTTCCATCAATTCCCATTATTAAAGTGGCTGGAGTTGAGTCAGTATGTTGGCAGCGGCCGCTAAATGTTAGTGGTGGCTGTTTAACAGTCTGATGGCCTTGAGATAGAAGCTGTTTTTCAGTCTCTCGGTCCCTGCTTTGATGCACCTGTACTGACCTCGCCTTCTGGATGATAGCGGGGTGAACAGGCAGTGGCTTGGGTGGTTGTTGTCCTTGATGATCTTTATGGCCTTCCTGTGACATCGGGTGGTGTAGGTGTCCTGGAGGGCAGGTAGTTTGCCCACGGTGATGCGTTGTGCAGACCTCACTATGGTCTGGAGAGCCTTACGGTTGTGGGCGGAGCAGTTGCCGTACCAGGAGGTGATACAGCCCGACAGGATGCTCTCGATTGTGCATCTGTAGAAGTTTGTGAGTGCTTTTGGTGACAAGCCGAATTTCTTCAGCCTCCTGAGGTTGAAGAGGCGCTGCTGCGCCTTCTTCACAACGCTGTCTGTGTGGGTGGACCAATTCAGTTTGTCCGTGATGTGTACACCGAGGAACTTAAAACTTTCCACCTTCTCCACTACTGACCCGTCGATGTGGATAGGGGGGTGCTCCCTCTGCTGTTTCCCGAAGTCCACAATCATCTCCTTTGTTTTGTTGACGTTGAGTGTGAGGTTATTTTCCTGACACCACACTCCGAGGGCCCTCACCTCCTCCCTGTAGGCCGTCTCGTCGTTGTTGGTAATCAAGCCTACCACTGTAGTGTCATCCGCAAACTTGATGATTGAGTTGGAGGAGTGCATGGCCACGCAGTCGTGGGTGAACAGGGAGTACAGGAGAGGGCTGAGAACGCACCCTTGTGGGGCCCCAGTGTTGAGGATCAGCAGGGTGGAGATGTTGTTACCTACCCTCACCACCTGGGGGCGGCCCGTCAGGAAGTCCAGAACCCAGTTGCACATGGCGGGGTCGAGACCCAGGGTCTCGAGCTTGATGGCGAGTTTGGAGGGTACTATGGTGTTAAATGCTGAGCTGTAGTCGATGAACAGCATTCTCACATATGTATTCCTCTTGTCCAGATGGGTTAGGGCAGTGTGCAGTGTGGTTGCGATTGCGTCGTCTGTGGACCTATTGGGTCGGTAAGCAAATTGGAGTGGGTCTAGGGTGTCCGGTAGGGTGGAGGTGATATGGTCCTTGACTAGTCTCTCAAAGCACTTCATGATGACGGAAGTGAGTGCTACGGGGCGGTAGTCGTTTAGCTCAGTTACCTTAGCTTTCTTGGGAACAGGAACAATGGTTGCCCCCTTGAAGCATGTGGGAACAGCAGACTGGGATAAGGATTGATTGAATATGTCCGTAAACACACCAGCCAGCTGGTCTGCGCATGCTCTGAGGACGCGGCTGGGAATGCCGTCTGGGCCTGCAGCCTTGTTAGGGTTAACACGTTTAAATGTTATACTCACCTCGGCTGCAGTGAAGGAGAGCCCGCAGGTTTTGGTAGCGGGCCCTATCAGTGGCACTGTATTGTTCTCAAAGCGAGCAAAACAGTTATTAAGCCTGTCTGGGAGCAAGACATCCTGGTCCGCGACGGGGCTGGTTTTCTTTTTGTAATCCGTGATTGACTGTAGATCCTGCCACATACCTCTTTTGTCTGAGCTGTTGAATTGCGACTCTATTTTGTCTCTGTACTGGGACTTGTTGTACTGGGACTTGCTAGTTTGATTACCTTGCAGAGAGAATAGCTACACTGTTTGTATTCGGTCATGTTTCCGGTCACCTTGCCCTGGTTAAAAGCAGTGGTTCGCGCTTTCAGTTTCACGCGAATGCTGCCGTCAATCCACGGTTTCTGGTTTGGGAATGTTTTAATCGTTGCTGTGGGTATGACATCGTCAATGCACTTTCTAATGAACTCGCTCACCGAATCAGCATATTCGTCAATGTTGTTGTTGGACGCAATGCGGAACATATTCCAATCCGCGTGATCGAAGCAGTCTTGAAGCGTGGAATCAGATTGGTCGGACCAGCGTTGAACAGACCTGAGCGAGGGAGCTTGTTGTTTTAGTTTCTGTTTGTAGGCTGGAAGCAACAAAATGGAGTCGTGGTCAGCTTTTCCGAAAGGAGGGCGGGGGAGGGCCTTATATGCGTCGCAGAAGTTAGTATAACAATGATCCAAGGTTTTACCAGCCCTGGTAGCACAATCGATATGCTGATAGAATTTAGGGAGTTTTGTTTTCAGATTGGCCTTGTTAAAATCCCCAGCTACGATGAATGCAGCCTCAGGGTGTGTGGTTTCCAGTTTACAAAGAGTCAGATAAAGTTTGTTCAGGGCCATCGATGTGTCTGCTTGGGGGGGAATATATACGTCTGTGATTATAATCGAAGAGAATTCCCTTGGTAGATAATGCGGTCGACATTTGATTGCGAGGAGTTCTAGATCAGGTGAACAGAATGACTTGAGTTCCTGTATGTTGTTGTGATTACACCACGTCTCGTTAATCATAAGGCATACCCCCCCCCCCGCCCCTCTTCTTACCAGAAAGATGTATGTTTCTGTCGGCGAGATGCGTGAAGAAACCAGCTGGCTGCACCGACTCCGTTAGCGTCTCTTGAGTTAGCCATGTTTCCGTAAGGCAGAGAACGTTACAATCTCTGATGTCTCTCTGGAATGTTACCCTTGCTCGGATTTCATCAACCTTATTGTCAAGAGACTGGACATTGGCGAGTAGTATGCTAGGGAGTGGAGCGCGATGTGCCCGTCTCCGAAGCCTGACCAGGAGACCGCTACGTTTGCCTCTTTTACGGCGTCGCATAGGGTCGCCGGCTGGGATCAGATCCATTATATTGGGTGGAAGGCAAAACACTGGATCCGTTTCGGGAAAGTCATATTCCTGGTTGGAACGATGGTGAGTTGACGTTGCTCTTATATTCAGTAGTTCCTCCCGACTGTATGTGATGAAACCTAAGATTACCTGGGGTACCAATGTAAGGAATAACACATAAAAAAACAAAATACTGCATATTTTCCAAGGAACGCGAAGCGAGGCGGCCATCTCGGTCGGCGCCGGAAGTAAGAATGAACGAGGATAAAAACGAGCTAGGTTTCCCGTTTTTATCTGTGGATTAATTGTTGGAGTAGAGCACATATGATTTGGTATGACTCAACATGGGTAAAAATTCTACAAATACCCAGCAAAAAAAAGGACATGCATTTCAGGTAAAATAACAAACCAATATTTATCTCCAAGAACAAATTAGCTAAAAGTCCATGAATGTTTTGTGTGTGTTTCAACCTGTCCCCAAATGAATATAGTTGGTTCACAGTTGGTTTTGGTATTTTAACCTGCGTGTCATGGAACGCATCTGGTAGGGATAGACAAAATCAACACGCAGATGCATACATGAAGCCGCAATGGTCAGCATGTTATTAGCATAAAATAAATATGCTATAGGCTATGCAGAGCCGTGGTCAGGTCCAGTCGGGCCTATCAGCTGTAGTTACATAAACCCGAGACACGATGACAATCAAACAGGACCCGACCCGAGGGGAAAGTATGTATTTTGGACCTGCCCAGGTCCTGGTTCGGGTCTTGGGTGACCCATGAAGACCTCTAATACATACACACTGGGCGCACACACACACACACACACACACACACACACACACACACACACACACACACACACACACACACACACACACACACACACACACTCATCTTGTGTTGTTCTCTGATAGATCCGTAACACAGGGGAGTCAAAATGGAAACATGAAATCAACCACACACACTGCATGAAAACATCCCTTTAGGACAACCACACACATGACACCCTCCTACTGTGATCTTTCTCCTACAGCTGTTGTCTGATAACACCTCTATAACATACATCACAATATCTCCATTGCTTTCATCTGTGTTATACAACTATTAATTAGATTGCTGAACATGTCAGAACAGACCTAATCTCTTGTTTAGTCTCTTCACAGCCTTTGCTACAAACCCTGGGCTCACACCTTGGACAGTCATTCAGTTCTTTATTACTGTGTGTGTAGTTTAGGTGTGTGTGTCCTTCCATCCTCCAGGACAAGTCTTAGCAGAGCTACCATACCTTCACGCTTCAACACACACACACACACACACACACACACACACACACACACACACACACACACACACTACACAATACACTATACACTAACATACACGCACTTGAGGAGAGTTGAGAAACACCTTTAGTCCCACTGTCATTGTCAGATAACATATTCGCTCCCTAGAACCCAAGGGGGCATTACAGTAGGCTACATGAATGGGCAAGTAACATCTCTGGCGTAACTGATTCAAGACTGGACCAAGACATGTGTTGCCTTGGCTACTGCATAGGTAAGGCAGCTAAAAACACATTCTGGACCCATTCTGGACGTAACCAATGAATGACGGGAGCCTGAAGAGCACGAGCGTACACACACAGTGGTACAGTGAGGTCGTGTGTGAAACAACAGCACATCTAGGTGAATCGTGACAGAGATAGGAGATAACTCAACGGTAAAGAATAACCAAAACACACACACGGAAGGGACATTTTTCTGTCGATACTCACGCTTTTCTTCCTTAGGTGCAGTCCATGTTTCAACAGTCCCGGTAAATCCCGGATCTTCTGCCTTAGCTGAGTCTGGTCTCGAGCTCCGGTGTTTCGGTTATTCCACCGCCAGCCGCCGACCATACCATCTTCTCCACCGGACTCAGAGTCCTCCATGTCTGTCTGTCTCTCTCTTTCTCTCTTCTACTCCCGCTCCTCTCACACACAGACACACCAGCTACGGCTCATTGTCGCCTCTCTTATTCACACACACACACACCGACCTACATCTGTTCTGCTACAGACGAACCGCGCGCGTTAACGACCTACAGAGTATCCGCTGCAGCACGCAACGGTGCTCCACCCCAATGTCCTCCTCCCTTGTACTGTCAATGTGTTATGTGTGTGTGCAGGGGAGGGGGATTTGCAGGTGCAGAAGAACATCATTGCATAATTTCCATCTGTTAGGCGTAGAGGAGTCGTAGCACCTTGCTAAACATTAAATACATTTTCGACTTAACATATCCCCGTTTTTTAAAATCCGAATTAGATAAATCTTGATAATATTAACACATTTAGGCTGCGTTTTTATGGTGACAAATAAGGGCCTGTGTATACATGTTGTATTAAATAGTTGTAAAGCTGTCTTTTCTGTTGCATTTAGAAACAAAATGGTGGAAAGGACGAACTGGAGGCTACGTCATCGCCTCACCTGCGGCTCAAATTTCGATAGGTAAACAAAGGGCCATTAGGCTACACAATCAGGGTGTAAGTGTGTGAGAGCTATGAAATGTACTCTAAACCTACATCACACACACACGGGTCTGAGTGAATGGACTGAAGTCAATATAATAGGCGTGTGTTGTATAACTGAGATGTCATGTGTGTTATCCTGATAAGAGTCTTAATCTCACATAATTGGCCATTTTCAGCCACTCTGATTATACACACACAGCCCATTTCTAGTTTATGTAAGTGTATTTGAGTGTTTCACCCTACATATTATCTGTGTCTCAATGTTGTCCCAGTGCACTATGGGTAGTGGCTGGTTTGGATCTTGTGCACAAATGCTGCATCTCAATTCTCCACACTTCTCCCAAAACATGCACTTGCACACTCCCGTCATGGATTTAAAACCATTGTATTGGTCTAAGTATCGACTGGAGGGAGTTTCCACCATTGATAAATCCATGACTGGGAGTGTACACGTGCACACTTTGAGAGAAGGGTAGAGAATCAGGATTTAGCCTATATAAGGCTATGGTCAGACCAGCGAGGTCAGGGGTTAGGGGTCAGTTAGGCCCATTCTCTCTAAGACCAGAGAGATCTTGGGTTTGGGTTTAGGTGTTGTATGTGGTGTTATGGCTTGGTCTGTATGTACTGTACAGAGAGCGTGGGGAGACTGGGAGAAGAAGGAGAGAGACTAGAGGAGGAGGGGTGAGAGAAAGAGCGAGAACAAGAATAAACCTATTTTCCATCATCGAGCTCTTCAAACAAACTTGATTAAATATTGAAAAGTGCATGTGGCTACTGGGGCGTGGATACAATTCACTTCCAACTGAACACTGGAGAAAAACGAATGGAGAGGAGGAAAAAGGAGGAGAGGACAGAAGAAGGAAAGGAGAGCAGTTGGGAGGAAAAGAGAGCAGTAGAGAGGAGAATAGAGAGCAGTAGAGAGGAGAGGAAAAAAGAGAGCAGTAGACAGGAGAAGAGAGCAGTGGAAAAAATAGAGCAGGGGAAAGGAGAGGTTAGAGCAGTGGAGAGGAGAAGAGCAGAAGAGAGCAATGGGGAGGACAAGAGAGAGCAGTGGAGAGGAGAGGAGATGAGAGCAGGGGAGAGGAGAAGAGCAGAAGAGAGAGCAGTGGGGAGGACAAGAGAGAGCAGTGGAGAGGAGAGGATAGAGCAGTGGAGAAGAGAAGAGAGAGCAGTGGAGAGGATAGAGCAGTGGAGAGGAGAAGAGAGAGCAATGGAGAGGAGAGGATAGAGCAGTGGAGAGGAGAAGAGCAGAAGAGAGCAGTGGGGAGGACAAGAGAGAGCAGTGGAGAGGAGAAGAGAGAGCAGGGGAGAGGAGAAGAGCAGAAGAGAGAGCAGTGGGGAGGACAAGAGAGAGCAGTGGAGAGGAGAAGAGAATGCAGTGGAGAGGAGAGGAGAGGATAGAGCAGTGGAGAAGAGAAGAGAGAGCAGTGGAGATGAGAAGAGAGAGCAATGGAGAGGAGATGATAGAGCATTGGAGAGGAGAGGATAGAGCAGTGGAGAGGAGAAAAGAGAGCTGATAGAACACATGAAGATTCTAAAAATGGAACAGACTGAGATGTTGACCCATTCTAGAAGACACGCTATAAACCATTATCTATTAACCATAAATATTTTACTCATTGTTCCACACACACACACACACATCAAAGTTTATTGGTCACATACACAGTTTAGCAGATGTTAAAGCATGTGCAGCCAAATGCTTGTGTTACTAGCTCCACACACACACCATCCTCTCAGGTCTTGGGGTCAGTTCTGCTGTGGTGGGTGCAGAGCTGCAGTCTATCTCTTTGACCAGTAGATGTCCCTGCTCGACTGTAGAGGTTGAGGTCATGTATGGTTATCTTTTATTTCGGTGAAATGCTTCATTGCCCTCTAGCGATCACTACTGGAAGACACTTATCTCACCAAATAGTGCAGCAGTGGTATGTATCCAGACAGACCTTTGATGTGTCTGTGACTAGTAGCGTCTCAGAGTAGGAGTGCTGATCTAGGATCAGGTCCCCTCTGTCAATGCAATGTTATTTATTGTGATCTAACAGGCAAAACGGATCCTAGATCACTCCTACTGAGACGCTTCATGAATACAAGCACTATGGTCTAGCATGGCATCCCTCCTACAGTATCTCTCGCTTCCCTATTAAACCATTCTTTCTCAGCATCCCTCAATTACACCATCTCTCCTACGATCACAGCAACTCCCTCTGATTAACTCTAGTTATTATAAACTGCTGACTAATGGTTTTCCTATCCTAACTTTTACTCAATCACACTCTCTCCCTACTTACTGAAACAGTGTACTACTAATACTGTATTACTACTAGTCTACCACTAACTACTCTTACTCCTAATCTACTACTAACTAGTCCTAGTCTACCAATAACAACTCCTAGTAGGGACTATGGGAAATGCCTAGTGCATAGGGGCTGTTTCTGGATAAGGGCCTACATCTCCCCTCTGTAGACACAGTCAGTGTTCAACTACTTAGCACAGAACCTCTGAGTTTAGTTTTTATACAGAGTCATGAATTGGAAGAGCAATACAATGGGGGGCAGAGAGGGGGAAAAACATATTCTGAGAAAGAGATACTGTATAAATCAAAGAGGATTTCATTAAGTGATTACGCAAGCTTCTTGACACAAGCCTAGTAGTTCTGTGGAATCGGAGCCCGTCACAGACTGCCAGAGCTTTCCGAGAATACATAAATAGAGAAAAAAACTGAGAATAGAGAGTTTGTAAGAGCATGAGAAGACAGGAAAGAATATAGATAAGGAAAGTGCAACTGGCTGACGAAGTTTAGCAGAATGTGCAGTTATAAATACAATACCAACTTATGTGATGACTTATATCCCCTTCCATTACATACATACTTTGCTCTAGCAAAATTAGGGCCTTAATTGTTCAGCTCTTCAGCAGAAGTGTCTGCATTCTGGGAGGGGGGAGACATGTGTTTCACTTTGACTCAGGGTCTCAGCCCCACAAGTAGACACTAACACTACAATTTAATAAAAACAAAACTAACCACAGGAATGGTTTAATAACATAACAAACCTGAACTAATAGTGTTACATTAGTGTGGATATGAATGTGTCCTCGTAATAGGTTTGGTGTTAATTACATTTAAATTCCAGTCAGTTTGGTTTACTTTCTGAATTGACTGGAACTGTGAAATCTAACCAGGGCAGATCCTTAAAGTGAATTGTTGCTTTGAGAATGAATCTTGAACCCGCAACCCAGCCGATTCCCAGGAAAGAATTCAAACATTTCGCCTGACAAAGTCTCAACCTGAGAGAGAAGACGTCAGGGAAGTCCAATCGCCCCCTCAAACACTGACAAATTAACATCATAGACACTGGACCTCAGACTTTCAATTGCCATGTGCAAGGACATTTCCTATAGGACATCATCTTTAGAACAACCAGTGTGTGTGTGTGAGTCAAAAGCAGAATACTAGAATCACACAGCAAGCCACCACAGATGCAGGCCAAAGAACAATCAAAGGTTCAATATAAATTCAGCTTTTAAAACTATAGGCCAAATACAAGCAAAGTGGCAAACTAACACAGCAGTTGATTCACTCACGGAGCGGTGACCAATGTTCGTTCCGCTCTACCTGAGCAGAGTTCATTAGGCTCTATTCTACCTGCTCTGAGCCTGCCTGCTGTTCTGTACCTTGTCACACCACCCTGGATTACTGACCTCTGCCTGCATGCTGTTCTGTACCTTTCGGACTCTGCTCTGGATTACTGACCTCTGCTTGCCCTTGACCTGTTGTTTGCCTGCCACCCTGTTTTTGCAATAAACCTTTGTTACTTTGAAATAGTCTGCATCTGGGTCTTCTCCTGAGCCTTGACAGTACGAACTGGCCATGACGGACACAGCAGACTCGGACCAGCTCCGCAATGCCGTGTGAGCGGACCAAGTACTTTGAGGTTGCTCTAAAGCGAAAAGGTGGAATAAACGAGTCGGGAGCAGGTTTTCTTACATTGAACAAAGTTCTCTATTGAGGTATTTCTTTCTTCTCAAACAATCAAGGATGATCTCACAAGGAAAACACAAATCTTCTTTACAGGAACAAGGAACACAAGGTAAGTAACTTTTAACTATAACATAAATGACGGGTGTGTCACCGCCTTAAATATCCGTTTGTGGAGAGCTCCCTTTGGGTGGTGGTGCGGATCCGTGGTTGCCATTCCCAAGAGTTAGTTTGTCCTCTCCTCCCTTCCATCTGGTAAGTCCTCTCCTTTGGAGAAGCAATCATTGTTTTTTTTCTCCCTTCTCCCCCACTGCCGGTTCCCTCCTCTCTTTTCTAGGCGGAAGAGAATAGGTAATTAGTACCGTCAGCTGTGCTTAATTGCCTCTGATCACCTTGACTCATATGCCGGGCTGGGCTACTATCCGTGGGACCAGGTGGTCCTTCCACAGCCGTCTCCTCACAAGGAGCCATCATTCTCCATTGTCCGGGAGAGAGGCTGCCCGGAAGTTACACCAGCTTCGGTAAGACTCTCACAGTGTGGCAGACTATGCAGTGGATTTCCGCCCGTTGGCAGCTCAGGGTGCCTGAACCCGGAATCGCTGTTCGACACGTTCCTGCACGGATTATCGGAGGAAGTGAAGGACGAGCTAGCAGCCCAGGAACTACAGAAGAATCTTGACTCGCTCATTGCCTTGACCATCTGGATCGATGGGCGGCTACGGCAACGTAGGAAGGTGAGGAGGTCCAATTCCACTCACCCGCCCAAGGATTCCACCTCGCCTCCAAGGCATCCCGGAAGTCCCTGATGTCTCCGTGACCAAGAGGACCCGAGGCTACCCGAGTTTCCCCAAGAGTCTCCGAAGTCTGCCAGTTCTCCTCTTCCCGAGCCGATGCAACTAGGCAGAGCTAGGCTGTCCCCAGCCGAACGTCTACACCGGATTCACACAAAGAGTTGCCTGTGTTGCGGGACTACGGGTCATTTTGTGTCCTCCTGTCCACTAAAGACCAGGCTCACTGCTAGGGGCGAGTACTCTGGTGGGCCATACAGAGAACATTTCCTCTCCCCTTACTCGCACCCCTTTCCATGCCATCCTGCTCGGAGGGAACCAGTCGAAATTCTCCGGGTACTCATCAACTCTAGGGCCAATGAGAGTTTTTTGGACTCTACCCTGGCGTCCGAGCTGGGCATCCCCACTCAGCCCCTCTCCATTCCCATGGACGTTAGAGCGCTGGACAGATGCTCTATAGGCCGGGTCACCCACAATACCACTCCCATCAACCTACGAGTGTCAGGGAACCACAGCGAGGCAATCAAATTTATGCTAATTAAGTCTCCTCAGGTTGCCATGGTTTTTGGATTCTCTTGGCTCCTGCGACACAATCCCCTCAGATTGGACTGCTGGTGCTATCATGGATTGGAGCCCGTTTTGCCACACCCATTGTCTGAAGTCAGCACAGCTGACGTCTTCCTGTGGCCTCGGAAGTTTCCCCGGACCTCGTCGCCATTCCCGCGGAGTACCAGGACCTCCGGGAGGTGTTCAGTGAGGCCCGGGCCACTTCAATCCCTCTGCGCTGATCCTATGACTGCGTGATTAACCTTCTCCCAGGCACCACACCGCCCCCGGGGACGACTGTACTCTCTGTCGGGTCCGGAGACCAAGGCTACGGAGGCCTACATCGAGGACTCCCTAGCTGCAGGGTGTATCCGTCCTTCTGCCTCCCCCGCCGGCGCAGGGTTCTTCTTTGTGGAGAAGATGGACAAAATCCTGCGCCCGTGCATCGACTACCGGGGCCTCAATGACATCATCGATTCGGCCTTCGAGCCGCTCCAGGGGGCCACCGTTTTCTCCAAGTTGGACCTGCGGAACACCTACCACCTGGTGCGGATATGGGAAGGGGACGAGTGGAAGACTGCCTTCAACATGGCCAGTGGTCACTACGAATACTTGGCCATGCCACTTGGCATTACCAACGCCCAAGCTGTGTTCCAGGCCCTGGTTAATGACGTTCTCCGCAACATGTTGAACCGGTTTGTCTTCATGTACCTCGACGACATCCTCATTTTCTCCCACTCAGCCCAAGAACACGTGCTTCACGTCCTCCAGCGCCTCCTGGAGAACCAGCTTTTTGTGAAAGCGAAGAAATGCGAATTCCATCCCCTTCCTTGGTTACATCATTGCTGCAGGGAATGTACAGATGGATCCCAGGATGGTGAGAGCGGCCCCAGCCTACGTCGAGAGTGCAGCTGCAACGCTTCCTGGGATTAGTCAACTTTAATTACCTCTTTATCCGGGGTTAGAGCACCCTGGCTTCCTCCCTGTCTACTCTCACCTCTCCCAAGGTTCCGTTCACGTGGTCCCCTGCTGCTGACTGGGCGTTCCGGGACCTCAAGCACCGCTTCACCACTGCTCCCATATTGGTTCATCCTGACCCGTCCCGTCAATTCGTGGTGGAGGTCGATGCTTCGGATGTCGGAGTGGGGGTTGTCCTATCCCAGCGTTCTGCCCTGGACCTCAAGTTACATCCCTGTGCCTTCTTCTCCCATTGCCTCAACACCACAGAGAGGAATTACGATGTGGGAAATCGTGAGCTTCTCGCGGTGAAGATGGCGTTGGAGGAGTGGAGACACTGGTTGGAGGGGGCGGAACATCCATTCATTGTGTGGACGGATCACAACAACCTGAAATATCTTCGCACCGCCAAGCGTCTCAATTCCAGGCAAGCTAGGTGGGCCCTGCTTTTCACCCAGTTTAACTTCTTATGGCTGCAGGGGCAGTATTGAGTAGCTTGGATGAAAAGGTGCCCAGAGTAAACTGCCTGCTCCTCAGTCCCAGTTGCAAATATATGCATATTATTATTAGTATTGGGTAGAAAACACTCTGAAGTTTCTAAAACTGTTTGAATGATGTCTGTGATTATAACATAACTCATATGGCGGGCAAAAACCTGAGAAAAAAATCCATCCAGGAAGTGGGAAATCTGAGGTTTGTAGGTTTTCAACTCATTGCCTATCGAATACACGGTGGGATATGGGTCCGTTTGCACTTCCTACGGCTTCCACTAGATGTCAACAGTCTTTAGAACCTTGTCTGATGCTTCTACTGTGAAGTGGGGCCGAAGGAGAGGGGATTAAGTAAGGTCTATCATGAGCTGAACATGCGCTGACCATGTGCGTTCATGTGAGAGCGAGCTCTGTTCTATCGCATTTCTGAAGACAAAGGAATTCTCCGGTTGGAACATTATTGAAGATTTATGTTAAAAATCTCCTAAAGATTGATTCAATACATTGTTTGACATGTTTCTACTGACTGTTATGGAACTTTTTGACATTTCATCTGCTTTTAGTGAACGCGCTTCGTGACTTTGGATTTGTTTACCAAACGCGCTAACAAAACTGGCTATTTGGACATAAATGATGGACATTACCGAACAAAACAAACATTTCTTGTGGAAGTGGGAGTCCTGGGAGTGCATTCCGACGAAGATCAGCAAAGGTAAGTGAAGATTTATAATGCTATTTATGACTTTTGTTGACTCCACAATTTAGCGGGTAACTGTATGGCTTGCTTTTGTGGCTGAACGCTGTTCTCAGATGATTGACTATTGTGCTTTTACCGTAAAGCTTTTTTGAAATCTGACATAGCGGTTGCATTAAGAACAAGCTTATCTTTAATTCTATGTAAAACATGTATCTTTCATCAAAGTTTATGATGAGTATTTCTGTTATTTGATGTGGCTATCTGCAAATTCTCCGGATATTCTGGAGGCATTTCTGAACATGGCGCCAAAGTCAACTGAGGTTTTTGGATATAAATATGAACTTTATCGAACAAAACATATATGTATTGTGTAACATGAAGTCCTATGAGTGTCATCTGATGAAGATCATCAAAGGTTAGTGATTAATTGTATCTCTATTTCTGCTTTTTGTGACTCCTGTCTTTGGCTGGAAAAATGGTTGTGTTTTTCTGTGATTTGGTGGTGGCCTAACATAATCGTTTGTGGTGATTTTGCTGTAAAGCGTTTTTGAAATCAGACACTGTGGTAGGATTAACAAGAAGTGTATCTTTAAAATAGTGTGAAATACTTGTATGCTTGAGGAATTTTAATTATGAGATTTCTGTTGTTTGAATTTGGCGCCCTGCACTTTCACTGGCTGTTGTCATATCGATCCCGTTAACGGGATTGCAGCCCTAAGAAATTCTCCCTCTCCTACTGACTGGGATCCAAGAATATCAAGCCGGATGCGCTGTCATGCCGCTATAGCCCCACTGCTACACCCTCGGACCATCCTGCCCACCTCGTGCCTGGCAACGACCCTCAGCTGGGGAATAAGGAAGCAGGTCTGTGAGGCACAGCCTTCCCAGCAAAACCCCGGGGGGAGCCCAGATAAATGGATGTTTGTTTCTGACGCTGTCCCCCCCTCGGTCCTGGAGTGGGCCCACTCCTCCAGGCTTACCTTCCACCCGGGCTCCCGTTGGACCCTGGCCTTTGTGCGGCAACGCTTTTGGTGGCCTACCATGGAACTCTCCGAGTTCGTCGCCGCCTGCACGATCTGTGCACAAAACAAGACTCCTCGGCAAGCTCCGGCTGGTCTCCTTCAACCACTGCCTGTCCCTCACAGTCCCAAAGCCGCCGGTTTTCCAAAGCCGCCCATTTCTTCCTTTCCCCAAGTTACCCTCTGCCAAAGGGACAGACCAGCTCATGTTGCAGCACATCTTCCGGATCCATGGTCTCACGGTGGCCATGGTTTCCGACCGGGGTCCTCAGTTCTCGTCCCTGTTCTGGAAGGCGTTCTGCACACTCATTGGGTTGTCGACCAGCCTGTCCACCGGGTTCCAACGGCCAGTTGGAGCGAGACAATCAAGACCTGGAGACGACTCTTCACTGCCTTGTCTCCGGCAACCCCACCACCTGTAGCCAGCAACTCATGTGGGTTGAATACGCCCGCAACACCCTCCCCTGCTCTACCACCGGGCTCTCGCCTTTTGAGCATTCCCTGGGTTATCAGCCCCCGCTCTTCCCAGAGCAAGAGGAAGACGTTGGTATACCCTCCGCCCAGATGTTTGTCCACCGCTGTCACCATACCTGGAAGAGAGCCCGGTCGGCTCTTCTCAAGACTACCTCCGGGTATCGGCAACAAGCGGACTGCCATTCGACCCTGGCTTTGTATTTGGCTGTCCACTCGAGATCTGCCCCTCTGGGTGGAGTCCCGCAAACTTTCCCCCTGTTTTATCAGCCCTTTCCCCATCTCCAAGATCATTAGCCCCTCTGCTGTTCATCTTCTGTTGCCCCGTACCCTCCGTATACATCCCACTTCTAGGATTATACATCCCATGTATAGGCATAAACCTATGTCCCACAGCCCTTTGTTTCCAGGCCCACCCCTCTTCCCCGTCTCATCAAGGCGCCTCCTGAATGTTCGACCGCGGAGCAGGGGATTCCAGTACCTGGTTGACTGGGAGGGTTATGGCCTGGAAGAGAGGTGCTGGGTCCCCGCTAGGGACATCCTGGACCCAGGCCTCATCGCTGAGTTCCAACGCCGGTACCCCTGGCAACCAGGTATGCACCCAGGTAGGATGACAGGTGTCGAGCGGTGCCTGGTTTCTTCCAGACATGATGCTTGGCATTCAGGCCAAAGAGTTCAACCTTGGTTTCATCAGACCAAAGAATCTTGTTTCTCATGGTCTGAGAGTCCTTTAAGTGCCTTTTGGCAAACTCCAAGCGGTCTGCCATGTGCCTTTTACTGAGGAGTGGCTTCTGTCTGGCCACTCTATCATAAAGACCTGATTGGTGGAGTGCTCCAGAGATGGTTGTCCTTCTGGAAGGTTCTCCCATCTCTACAGAGGAACTCTGGAGCTCTGTCAGAGTGACCATCGGGTTCTTGGTCACCTCCCTGACCAAGGCCCTTCTCCCCCGATTGATCAGTTTGGTCAGGCTGCCAGCTGTAGGAAGAGTCTTGGTGGTTCCAAACTTCTACCATTTAAGAATGATGTAGGCACTGTTTTCTTGGGGACCTTCAATGCTGCAGACATTTTTTGGTACCCTTCGCCAGATCTGTGCAACGAGACATTCCTGTCTCGGAGCTCTACAGACAATTCTTGGTTTTTGCTCTGACATGCATTGTCAACGGTTGGACGTTATAAAGACAGGTGTGTGCCTTTCCAAATCATCTCCAATCAATTGAATTTACCACAGGTGGACTCCAATCAAGTTGTAGAAACATCTCAAGGATGATCAATGGTAACAGGATGCACCTGAGCTCAATTTCGAGTCTCATAGCAAAGGGTCTGAATACATGTAAATAAGCTATTTCTGTCTAAAAAACTATTTTTGCTTTCTCATTATGAGGTATTGTGTGTACATTGATGAGGATTTGTATTTATTTAATCAATTTTAGAATAAAGCTTTTAACATAACAAAATGTGGAAAAGGTGAAGTGGTCTGAATACTTTCCAAATTCACTGTATTAGCCAACAATTAGAGTGACACTCACACTCTGGAAATAAGTATTTTCCTTTAGTGGTGCTATAGAGAGCGTTGTATGAGTAGTCTTTTATCCACAGCAGGTGACCAGCTGAGAGGGGCAGCAGGAGCAACGAGGTGGACATACACACATACGTCCGTTGAAAGGTCACCGGTCCGAATGGCGTCCTGAAGTTAAGGTCCCAGTTCCTTTTTACTCTAGTTTTGTGGCGTGCTTAGCAATTGGCAATTCATTTTGGGGAGGGAGGAGGTGATAGGGAATTGGCAATAGCTGTCTCAATGTCACTTTAGTCCATGTAAATCTGTGGAATCACAGCACACCATACAAGATGGGCAGGGACTCTGCTGTCCTAGCTTCAGGGAGAAGCTAGGACTTGATATCATAAATAGGCATATCAGACAATAAGACATGCTGATATGTAATATAAAGAGATTGGCAGTCTGGTTAACCTGTCTAGCCCCGGGGTGCCGCTAGCGGCCCACCCCCCCCACCCCCACTGAAAAGGCAGAGCCGCGAAATTCAAAAAAAAAAATATTTTTTAAATATTTAACTTTCACACATTAAAGTCCAATACAGCTAATGAAAGACACAGATCTTGTGAATCCAGCCAACATGTCCGATTTTTAAAATGTTTTACAGGGAAGACACAATATGTAAAGATGTAAATCTATTAGCTAAACACATTAGCATAATCCACCATTTTTTCTTTGTCCACCAACACCAGTAGCTATCACCAATTCGGCTAAACTAAGATATTGATAGCCACCAACCAAGAAAAAACCTCCTCAGATGACAGTCTGATAACATATTTATGGTATAGGATAGGTTTTGTTAGAAAAATGTGCATATTTCAGGTAGATGTCATAGTTTACAATTGCACCCACCGTCACAAATGGACTAGAATAATTACAATGAGCAACGTGTTTACCTAACTACTAATCATCAAACATTTCGTAAAAATACACAGCATACACTAATCGAAAGACACAGATCCTGTGAATACAGACAATATTTCAGATTTTCTAAGTGTCTTACAGCGAAAACACAATAAATCGTTATATTAGCATAGCACATGTGCAAACATTACCCCAGCATTGATTCTAGCCAAAGAGAGCGATAACGTAAACATCGCCAAAATATATTAATTTTTTCACTAACCTTCTCAGAATTCTTCAGATGACACTCCTGTAACATCACAACATACATATACAGTTTGTTCGAAAATGTGCATATTTAGCCACCAAAATCATGGTTAGACAATGAGAAAAGTAGCCCAGCTGGTCAGAAAATGTTGTGCGCCATATTAGACAGTGATCTAGTCGTATACATAAATACTCATAAACGTGACTAAAAAATATAGGGTGGACAGCGATTGATAGACAATTTAATTCTTAATACAATCGCGGAATTACATTTTTTTAATTATCCTTACTTTTCAATACAGTTTGCGCCAAGCGAAGCTAAGTAAAAAAAAATGGCGTCCTAAGCCACTAACATTTTTCGACAGAAACACGATTTATCATAATAAATTGTTCCTACTTTGAGCTGTTCTTCCATCAGAATCTTGGTCAAAGAATCCTTTCTTGGGTCTAATCGTCTTTTGGTCGAAAGCTGTCCTCTTGCCATGCAGAAATGCACATTGCGTTCGGCATGAACTGGAACGGTGCCCAGAGATTCACAGTGGCTCAGAAATAAATGTCCCAAAATCGCACTAAACGGATATAAATTGCTATAAAACGCTTTAAATTAACTACCTTATGATGTTTTTAACTCCTATAACAGAGTAAAAATATGACCGGAGAAATATAACTGGCTACACTAATGCTTGGAAAAACAGTAGGTCGGTATCCTCCGCGCGCATGACGCACCAAGAAAAGAGTTCCTACCTACAGGATTTTTTCATTTATAGTGGCTGTGATTGGGCAATCGATACCATTCAAAGCGTCATCACGTAAAGGCATCCAGGGGAAGACGTAAGCAGTGTCCGTATACTCATAGGAATAACAGTGGCCTTAAAACTGACTCCAGAACAGGGGCCAAAATGTGTGAAATCTGACTCCATGTCAGGGAAATTGCTGTAGAATGAGTTCTGTTCCACTTAGAGACAAAATTTCAACGCCTATAGAAACTATAGACTGTTTTCTATCCAATAATAATAATAATAATATGCATATTGTACAATCAAGAATTTTGTAGGAAGCCGTTTCAAAAATTACACGATTTCCATAAATAGTGACAACAGCACCCCCTAGCCTTAAGTAAGAGTCAGTGTCACTTGTGACAAGTGCATGCAAGCTTGAATGTGTGTGTGTGAAGCATCGTCAACAGGAGCAGATGAAGGTGACAGTGTGTTCGTCTGTCACTGCAGATGTCTATCTGTGGTCTGCCAGGGACCACACACACACACAACTGATCTAGATATGACTCAATATGAATTTTTCCTATTCTGCATACATTTGAATTGATTACACATTACTTTGAAAAACTAAGAAATAGACAAATGTGAATGATATGTGTGTGTGAGTTCTTCTCTCCCCTCTGATAAAACATAACAGTCATCATTTTTAACAGTCAAAATGTAAAAAGTGAAGTGTAGTAGTGAAGAAAATGTACTTTGACCAATCATACTTTGGGTCCCCCAAAACTTTATAAGAAAACACTACTTTTGAAATCACTATGGACCATATTTTTAGTATAGCTGTTGTACATGTACAGTATACAGTGTATTCTGACCCCTTGACTTTTTCCACATTTTGTTATGTTACAGTCTTATTCTAAAATGGATTAAATTATATTTTTTCTTCATCAATCGACACACAATACCCCATGATGACAAAGCGAAAACAGGTTTTTAGACACAAAAAACAACATAAAACCTTATTTACATAAGTATTCAGACCCTTCGCTATAAGACTCAAAATTGACCTCAGGTGCATCCTGTTTCCATTGATCATCCTTCAGATGTTTCTACAACTTGATTGGAGTCCACCTGTGGTAAATTCAATTGATTGTACATGATTTGGAACACAATTGACAGTGCATGTCAGAGCAAAAACCAAGCCATTTGGTCAAAGGAATTGTCTGTAGAGCTCCGAGACAGGATTGTGTCGATGCACAGATCCTGCGAAGGGTACCAAAAAATGTCTGCAGCATTGAAGGTCCCCAAGAACACAGTGCCTCCATCATTCTTAAATGGTAGTTCCAAACTTGTTCTAAGACTCTTCCTATAGCTGGCAGCCTGACCAAACTGAGCAATCGAGCACTTGGAGTTTGCCAAAAGGCACCTAAATGACACTCAGACCATGAGAAACAAGATTCTCTGGTCTGATGAAACCAAGATTGAACTATTTGTCCTGAATGCCAAGCGTCATGTCTGGAGTAAACCTGGCCACCATCCCTACGGTGAAGCATGGTGGTGGCAGCATCATGCTATGGGGTTGTTTGTCAGCGGCAGGGACTGGGAGACTAGTCAGGGTCGAGGGAAAGATGAATGGAGCAAAGTACAGAGAGATCCTTGATGAAAATCTGCACCAGAGTGCTCAGGACCTCAGACTGGGGCGAAGGTTTACCGTCCAACAGGACAATGACCCTAAGCACACAGCCATGACAACGCAGGAGTGGCTTTGGGACAAGTCTCTGAATGTCCTTGAGTGGCCCAGCCAGAGTCTGGACTTGAACCCTATCGAACATCTCTGGAGAGACCTGAAAATAGCTGTGCAGCGACGCTCCCCATCCAACCTGACAGAGCTTGAGAGGATCTGCAGAGAAGACTGGGAGAAACTCCACAAATACAGGTCTGCCAAGATTGTAGCATCATACCCACGAAGACTCAAGGTTGTAATTGTTGCCAAAATTGCTTCAACAAAGTACTGAGTAAAGGGTCTGAATTAATGGTACAACGGATCACAAAACTCACGGTGCGGATCTGTCACGTTGACCTTTATTTTCTTTGTTTTGTCTTTATTTAGTATGGTCAGGGCGTGAGTTGGGGTGGGCAGTCTATGTTTGTATTTCTATGTTTTCCTATTTCTGTGTTTGACCTGATATGGTTCTCAATCAGAGGCAGGTGTTTTGTGTTGTCTCTGATTCAGAACCATATTTAGGTAGCCTGTTTTGTGTTGGGTTTTGTGGGTGGTTGTTTTCAGTCTTTGTGTGTCTGCACCAGATAGAACTGTTTCGGTTGTCACTTTTGTTGTTCTGTATTTTGAGTGTTCACCCTTATTAAAGTAAGATGAACAATTACCACGCTGCGCATTGGTCCTCCGATCCTTCTAACTTATCCTCCTCAGACAAGGAAGACGACAGCCGTTACAGGATCGCGGTTTTGAGTCACGGATCGGATCGGTTTTTCGGGATCAGCAACAAAAAAGGGGAGACAACTATAACTTTGCTTTCCATTTATTACTTAAAGAACACTTGAAGCAAGGAACGTTTCAATGTTTAAATAAAATATTAAAATAAAATATTCAATACTCAATTGTTCAATTAAAGTGCAATATGAGGCATGATAACTTCTTCATTTAAACAATAGTGAATGAAAAACTAGCCTGTGTCCACGTCATCAAAAAAAAGTAAAGACAGAAAGCAAAGCCGACCTGAGTTTATAACTTCAAATTATTTTTCACAAAGATGAGAATGTCTACATAGTCTGGGGAGAGGGTAGACCTCTTTGCAGTCACTATGTCCCCTGCCGTGGAGAACACCCTCTCGCTAGGGGCGGAAGTGCCAGGCACAGCCAGGTAGCATCTTACCATCATGGCAATGTGAGGGTATTTACACTCATTGCTTTTCCACCGTGCCAGTGGAGCACCATCCACTGGAATGCTGCTTGCTGCCTTGTAGGATGCCACCTCCTCTTTGATACTGTTGGTAAACGTCTTGCCTGTGTCCTTGCTCATAAAGGTTTCCCCGAAAAACTCCTTCATGGTCAAATTATTTTGTGGAGGAGATGCCTCTGAGTCTGCTCCTGTCGGCTCTGTGGCTTGACCCTGCAGAAAAAATGACTTGATCTATTAAAATAATGATTTATTTTAATATTTCATAGAACTATAATTGTGGAAATAACTTTTAATAAGCCATTGTAATTCCAAATAAAAAATGTATGTTTCTAATATCAATAGCATTGACTAAGATTAGACTGCAGTATATTTACTATGTAAGTAATTCACTCTTATTTATTGTTTTACCTCTTCAGTGGCCACAATCTCAGTGGTGAGCTCACTGTATGTTTTCCAGCGTAGGGCAGGGTCTAGGTGAGACAGGGACTTGAACCTTGGATCCAGTGCAGTAGATCTATGAAGGTAGTCCTGTACATTAGGGGGTATCTGGGGTTCAGGTCCTCTAATGGCAGTCTTGACATCTCTAGTGATGATGCTGTCTTCCTCACTTGGGGCCATGGATTGTAGAATCCTTGTTTTCAGAGGTAGGATCATAGACACAGACGGTGCAGTTTCAGTGCTCAATTCTGATATTTTCCTGTTCATAAAGATCTGGCACGATCTTCATACTGAAGTGGGTGCGCCAGGGGATTTCCTAGCGTGGCTCAAGCCCTTTCACCGTATTTTAAAAGTGCTGTTTTCCACAACATAATATGGTCTCATGTCTGCAGCGATAAACATCTCAATAGATTTGGTGATGGCTTTAGTCCGGTCTGATTCTGCAGCAAAGGGCTGCTTAAATGTCGAAGTGATAAGTTGTTGTCTCTTGGCTGAGTTGGCTCCCGTCACTGACACACCAGGGTGATGACGCTTTAAATGTGTGGCCATGCTCGATGAATTTCCATGATCATACGGCTTTCTTGCGGCACAATGCCTTCACACCGTGATGATGTTGTCCACCACCCTTCTTCCGTCATCATATTTGACAGGAAAGCAAAAATGCTCCCATACATGAGAGTTCTTCAGCTTCTCCGCTAGTCATGGCTGTCACCGCTCTTTTTCCAAGGCGAGCAACAAGGATTCCTTCAAATTCAACATCCCCCGTTCACGTGAACAGTACACACAACTGCTTTTAAAAAATGACCAAATCAACCTTCAGGTTTCAGAGTAAAACACAGCACGCATCTGTCTTGTCTTTATCTTTTCACTGCAACTCTGCATCGAAATTTGGGGAATTATTATTTTAAAAAGTAACAGCGGCAGTAAAACTGTATTTCACACTATGATGGTTAAACTTTGCAATTGATCTGCGGTTCACATGCGTGCCCGAAACGTGAGGGGTGATCCGTACGGTTCACGGATCAACTACGGTCCGTTGCACCACTAGTCTGAATACTTATGTAAATGTGATATTTCCGTTTTTTCTTTTTAATACATTTGCAAAAATTTCGTAAAACCTGTGTTTACTTTCTCATCATGGGGCATTGTGTGTAGATTGATGGGGACAATTTTTTATTTAATACATTTTAGAATAAGACTGTAACGTAACAAAATGTGGAAAAGGTGAAAGGGTCTGAATACTTTCCAAATGCGCTGTATTAATGTCTTTCGAAAAGAAGGACACTTAAAAGGGGTTTTCTGGGAATTTTCTTAGTGAAGTGAAACTGCCCCATGATGCTCTCAACCACTAGAATTATTGCACCCTGAATTACAGCACAAAATAGCCCTATTAGATTATGAATAATTTGTGGGGCTGGGGTGCAGCCCCATATTACAAGACAAGGGACACACCTTTATTCCTCTCTCCTCACCTCTCCTCTCTTTATCTTGTCTCTTCTTCCCTATCCTCACGTCTCTTCTACCTCTCATTGAGTTGCATAAATATATAGAATACAAGAATGAACTGAACTTAATTCTTGAATTTGATTAAACACATGCATTGAGAGAACTACCCCAACCCTGCATTCTAGATTATTAGGCTTGATTACCTGTCTGAGTGTTCCATGGTGCAGAGTAGAGACCTGGTGACATGCGTAACATTACAGATTATATGATGACAGAGTAATATCTCTCCATTAGAGACTTCCTGTAGTAATATCTTTGTAAGATCTGTCCCAAATGGCACCCTATTCCCTAGTGCACTACTTTTGACCAAAGTCCTAGCCCTGGTCAAAACTAGTGCACTATGTAGGAATAGAGTGTCATTTGGGACGAAAACAATATCTCTGACTGATAATGATGGAGAGATGATAAAAAAGGAGAGGGGAGGGGTGAGGGGAAGGAGATGAGGAAACACTTGCAATGTGTAAGAATATAAATGCTGGCGCATGTAGCATCCGTCAGACAAACAAGTAGCCTACCAACTTCAGCATCACTCAAGAGTCACTGGACACAGCACCGACAAAATAATTACCTGGGACATGACTTCTACACACTGTAAGTCTGACGTCACACTATTCTACCGTTCTACCTGGTCAAATAAACTGGGTTGTGTTTTGTATTTTATCACTCACTCCTTTCTTGCTCTCCTCCTTCATTCAGACCTCTCACTCCTCTCGGTGCTCGTGGTGATGGCTGTTAACGGGAGTCCCGTGCCCAGCGCGCCTAGTTGGACCTCTGGAGAGGAGCTTGCGGTAGAATCGTTCTCCGGTGAACCGGGCGCGCCGCCGATATGGGAGAACGCGATCAAGGTGATCAAGCTGCTCGTTCAGGAAGTGATCAACTTCCGAGACCAACAGGTGAGTTGTTTTACATGTACTTTGTATTATATTGTAAATGGCTCTTCAAACGTTATAATTGAAAACAACAATACTAACATTGAAAATAATAAATTAAACCAATCTGAAAAGTATAACTTTTATTCCTCCTTGTGTTGTAGTTTGTGGAGGAGTTTCAGAAGCCCGTGGAAGAGATGTCATCGTTCATACAGTACCAGGTCCCTTCCATCCCCACACACCTCTCCAAGACCCCCTGCTCCACCTCAAACTACAACAAGGTATAGATAAAGTTGAATGAATGGCTAAGACCGGTGTCTGGAATTAAGTCCAAATCATGAAGCCAATGTATTCCTTTTGTGATCTAAATGAAAAATCCTAGAAATGAAACCTTGAGGCAGAATCATGCAGACATCTTTACTGGCTGACATTTTGAGTCTGGTTTCTCTCCTTGTTCCTTCCTTCTAGATTAATCTAGGGAGTACATTTTTTTTTTGATGAATTGATTGAAAGTATTTGTTTTCCCCTCCTATAGGAGGCATGTCTGCAGAAGATCAGTCATGGTCTGCAGGTGTACCATGTTCTTCTCCAGCACGTTAAGGCTGAATACCCACAATCCACCCTGCTCCCCTCTGTCATGCACCAGACTACTGTCCTGATAGGCCTGTTCAAAGAGAAGGTATGTAATAGTAATGTTATGTTATAATACTACTTAAATACAATCATTATACTACTTAAAGGTGCAATCTGCAGTTGAAACAATAACAAACCTCCTCACCGCCACTGTTTTGCTAAAGAGCTGAGGGATGGGCCTGGAGAAATGTAACTGTCAAATTCACAGACAGCGCTATGGATGCAAGGACTGACCATCCATGATATCAAAATGATTTTTTTAAATTTTAATTACAAACATTGGAGTAAGAAATGACTACATATAATTTATTTATTGGTCCTAAAATGAATGTAGCAACTGCAGATTGCCCCTTTAAATACCCTTTTCTTTAGAAAGTTGACTTTCATTGTGGGCAGATTTTCCCAGACTTGCTTTAGTTCCACCAGATATCTAGGATTTAGCACAATCTTGTGGCACACAGATTACCTAATGTATTGTCTCTTTCTCCAGATGAAGTCTGGTGAGGTAGTAGAGGACCTGTCTGCCAGTGAGAGGGAGCGTGTGCTGGGTGAGGTGTCTACAGGGACAGAGTGGGAGACGAAGACCAGCGTTCACGCCATCCTTAGGGAACTACGTAACTTCCTGGTCGACACCAAGACAGCCCTCCGGCGCATGGGGAAGAGGGGCGAAGGCTGCCAGTAACCATGACATCACTATGGTGGGCAGAGGTGTGTTAGATCAGGCTTGGAGTAAAAACCTGCACTGATGTCTTATTCTCTGAATCAGCTGTTTATTTTTATTTTTTGAATGTAATACTTGACTGAACTTCAAAACAAAGTTATTTATATATTTATTCATGTTTTTATGGTTGAGATGAAAAATGTATTGAATTTATTTAATCTGATTAATTTATTTGATCTCGAGCAGCTTTGTGCCTCTTGTACCCAACTTTTGAGAAACTTGTTATAAAAAAACATATTTATATATTTTTATAGCAAATAGTGTTATTTATTTTCACACAAATGGACTCAATGTATTTTTCTAATGACATGTTGATGGATTTCAAGCACAGACTTAAATGTATCTCTAAGTGCCTTTACAATACATTAGTGACTACATTGATTGTGACTACTACTAGTTTGATCGTTGTAGCCTTCAATTGTCCAATTAACCAACCATATTAGCAAACTTATTTAATTTCAAACTTCACATTTCTCTAGTATAGGCTACTTATCGTAATTAACGATATCAGCAAAATGCCTGCGATAAGTGATCAGTATGGTCGGTGTCGATAATTGTCAGTTCATCGTCCCAGCTCTAACTGTGACAAATGTTTTGGATATACAGAGGAATAATAAATGGTATCTGAGAGAATAGAGAAATGTGTTGCTCCTATGTTGTTCACCACACATTGTTTCAACAAGATGGTTATTCTCACATGTGGTCATCACAACGAAACATTTCAATTTCCACTTATCGGTAGGTGTCATTTGGTCAGCAAGACGCATACATTAATTCAGGCGACAAGAGTGTGTTGACTCAATGACATGGTATTTTTTAACAGATGCCTTTTTCCATTCATCAAACGGCATGAGTGCATGGAATTATTTGAGTGGACGAACATGCGAAGGTAGTCTATTTTAAGATATTTGTTTGACAGTAGCTAGGTTTCCATCCAACTGGAGAGATTTCATTTTCCCACCAGTGGTGTTTTTCACTTAAGTTCTCATATACTGAATAAAAATCTAAAGTTCAATGTGTTCGCATTTTCAACTCTACCGATAGTTTTGTCACAAAAACTGTTGCGTTAAATAGCAAATGTGCCTACTCTGGCCTTGACATCTGCGCTCTAGCCAAATGCTCGCAGATATAAGCTAGTCTACATGTTGAGAAATGTATTAAATTAATTAAGGGGAAAAATTATCTACACACAATACCCCATAATGACAGGAAATACATGTTTAGATTTTTTCTAAATATTTGTATTTATTTATGAAGTATATCAAATTTACAGAAGTATTCAGGCCCTTTACTCAGTACTTTGTTGAAGCACATTTGGCAGCGATTACACCCTTGAGACTTCTTGGGTATGACACTACAAGCTTGGCACACCTGTATCTTGGGAGTTTCTCCCATTCTTCTCGGCAGATCCTCTCAGGCTCTGTCAGGTTGGATGGGGAGCGACACTGCACAGCTATTTTCAGGTCTCTCCAGAGATGTTAGATTGGGTTCAAGTCCGGGCTCTGGCTGAGCCCCTCAAGGACATTCAGAGACTTCTTCCGAAGCCACTCCTGCGTTGTCTTGGCTGTGTGCTTAGGGTCGTTGTCCTGTTGGAAGGTGAACCTTCGCCCCAGTCTGAGGTCCTGAGTGCTCTGGAGCAGGTTTTCATTAAGGATATCTTTGTACTTTGTTCCGTTCATCTTTCCCTCAATCCTGTCTAGTCTCCCAGTCCCTGAAAAACATCCCCACAGCATGATGCTGCCACCACGCATCACCATGGGGATGGTGCCAGGTTTCCTCCAGAGGTGACGGTTGGCATTCAGGCCAAAAAGTTCAATCTTTGTTTCATCAGACCAGAGAATCTTGTTTCTCATGGTCAGAGTCCTTTAGGTGCCTTTTGGCTAACTCCCAGCAGACTGTCATGTGACTTTTACTGAGGAATGGCTTCCATCTGACCACTCTACCATAAATGCCTGATTGGTGGAGTGCTGCAGAGATGGTTGTCCTTCTGGAAGGTTCTCCCATCTCCACAGAGGAACTCTGGAGCTCTGTCAGTGACCATCGGGTTCTTGGTCACCTCCCCGACCAAGGCCCTGCTCCCCCGATTGCTCAGTTTGGCCGGACGGCCAGGTGTAGGAAGAGTCTTGGTGGTTCCAAACGTCTTCCATTTAAGAATGATGGAAGCCACTGTGTTCTTAAGGACCTTCAATGCTACAATTTTTTTTTTGGTACCCTTCCCCAGATCTGTGCCTCGACACAATCCTTTCTCGGAGCTCTACGGACAATTCCTTCCACCTCATGGTTTTTGCTCTGACATGCACTGTCAACTGTGGGACCTTATATAGACAGGTGTGTGCCTTTCCAAATCATGTCCAATCAATTGAATTTACCACAGGTGTCTCCAATCATGTTGTTGACACATCTCAAGGATGATCAATGGATCAATGGAAACAGGATGTACCTGAGCTCTTACTTCAAGTCTCATGGCTAAGGGTTTGAATACATTTTTTTTTTTATTACATTTGCAAACATTTCTAAAAACCTGTTTTCACTTTGTCATTATGTGGTATTGTGTGTGTAGCTTGATGAGGGAAACAAATGATTTAATCCATTTTAGAATAAGGCTGTAACATAACAAAATTTGAAAAAAGTCAAGGGGTCTGAATATTTTCCAAATGTACTGTAAGTTATTTAATCTGTAGCCTAATAAAAATGCACATTTTCCCAAGTCGTAGTTGGAGGACCACACACCATATCATCCCGTGACTCCAAGTTACTTCGATATGATGGGTTATCATATAAATATTTGCGCATAAAGGTGTTTCCACCACCATTTCTCACATAATTAATTTTACAGACACAAAAAGATCACACTTTGTCTAGCGTATTTTGCTTTGTCGACATTTGGAAAGTTGACCGACAGATGTTGTTTCCACCAGGCCAGTCATGACTTTTTTTACCCGACATGTACTTCACCCCCATAAAAAGGTTGAATGGAAACATGGTTAATAAGATGACAACATCATGACTGGTTGTGTTAATGAGAAATTAAAAAGTTAAGTTTTTTTTTTAACCATTTACTGGATGGCTTTAGACTACTATTAGGCCCATAAAAATGTGTAGGAGGTTCCATGAAAAAAATGTAATGTCACAGTATAATTCGGGAATCAAACTAAACAAACAGTAATCTTCTCTCAAAAGGTGATTTATAGACAAACTCAGGTCCATTTTCAACCAACAGGCAGACATTTTATACAGGATGATTTAAGGTACACAGACAAACACAGATCCATGACCAAATGAAAAGACTAGGTTTTACATGTTTCCAAACTGTCAGGAAACAAAATGAGAGAAAAACAGTCCATCACCAAGCCATAAGGTGCAGTTTCAGAATAAGATGTCCATCACACCATTTGGTGTTTCAGAGTGAGAGGGAATTCAGCGCTTCAGGTCTCCGACCCAAACGTGAAGTGACAAAGAAAGTTCCAACCAGCCTAAAATATATGGGCCATATAGAAATTGGTGAGGGAAAGATGGCATCCACTTCCGTGGTGACAGCTGGGAGTCACATGACCATTGTGGGAGGAGGTGATTGGGTGGGTCAGGGTTGTCCTCAGCCCCACAGCAGACTGGAAGAGAGAAAACAAGGTCAGAGGTTATATTTGTCTTAATGGTATGGCCAGAGATGGTAGAGAAAGCAAGACACCCCACTCCCTCATCTAGGGGGTGCCACAGGGTGAGACATCTCACTGGCAATTTCTTTCTGGCCGGGACAGGTGGGCACAATAAGTAGACCAGAGCCAGCTATTCCCTCTCTTGCGTGAGCATGCCAGATATTATTGAGGAACCATGAGATCACACAGGAAAAGCATGCTCACACATGAGTAGAAACGCCCACTTAGACAGGAACCATGACCATTTCTAACAATGGTAAACGGCCGAGTAAACTATCTTATTAATGTATTGCTACCTATTCCCTATATAAATGCACTACTTTGACCAGAGCCATGACACACTATTCCGTATGTATTTAACTACTTTGACCAGAGCCATGACACACTATTCCGTATGTATTTAACTACTTTGACCAGAGCCATGACACACTATTCCGTATGTATTTAACTACTTTGACCAGAGCCATGACACACTATTCCGTATGTATTTAACTACTTTGACCTGCGTCATGATACCGTATTCAAATCAAACTTTGTCACATGCGCCGAATACAACAAGTGTAGACCTTACCGTGAAATGCTTACTTACAAGCCCTTAACCAACAGTGCAGTTCAAGAAGAGTTAAGAACATATTTACCAAATAAACTAAAGTAAAATAATAACACAAAGTAGAACAATAACGAGGCGAGCATAAAAGGCATCAAGCTCGTCTGGTAGACTTGAGTCACTGAGCAGCTCGCGTCTGGGTTTCCCTTTGTAGTCCGTAATAGTTTTCAAGTCCTGCCACATCCGACGAGTGTCGGAGCCGGTGTAGTAGCATTCAATCTTAATCGTGCATTGACGCTTTGCTTGTTTGATGGTTCGCAACATTATGTACAAAATAAGTTACAAACAATCCCAAAAAACTAACAAAATAGCACAACTGGTTACGGCATGTAAAACGTCAACCAACTTAACATTCCCTATATCAGATGGCCAAACCAAAAACAGACAGACACACACAGAGATGGACCGACAGAGACAGCGCACCTCAGGATGTTGGGCTCCGGCATACCAGGATCCCCCCCTCGTGCGAAACCTGTACATCAAAAACAAAAGAGAGCAGAGATGAAGAGAAGCAAATCATTGTAGAAACATTAATTGCACTCCCGAGCTAAGTTTTTCAAAGCCTGCGTAACGTCTGTTCATATCGGAGCGGTTTTCCAATAAAACAGTCTCCATCATATCCTCTGACTCAAACACACGTGATGTAGTTATCTAGCATCAGTAGCGTGTTCCTGAGAAGAGGTGAACATGCGTGTTGCGTGGCCAGCTCTTGACGTGTCATAACATTCCGAACTGGAGCTTCAGACGGACAGCTTTGGGATTTTCCCACCCACCCCTCTCCCCCTCTCCATCCACCCCAATCTCTCCCTCACATTTCCCCTCTCTCTTATCCCTTTTGGCCAGCAGTTCTCACTGTGGTCCAATAAAGATGTCCGGGAAGGAAACTGAATGTTGGAACTGACTACCCTAATAGCTAAGACATATTGCAAAGTTGAAAGGCTAAAAGCTGTGGGTGTCAATGAATGGTGGCGATTAAACATCTAGAATCTTTGAGAAATTAACTGATTATGACAGCCAATCTTCTGGTCAGAAGCGATAGGATAGCCACCCGCTGCTTCTGACTGTTCAGGGTTGAGAAATTGTAGGCGTTAGAGACTAAACACATCAGGGTTGGGGTCAGCTCAAATTTAAGTCAGTCAATTCAGGAAGTAAACTGAAATTCCAATTCAGAAATGAAAAAAAATGGCTTCTCAATAAACCCGAAATTGAGAAAATATTATTCCAAAGTTTTTTGGTATTTCCATTAGTTCATTTCAAATTCCAATCACTTCCTGCATTGATTGACTTAAATTCAAACTGACCCCAACCCTGGTGTTTAGTCTCCAATACCTACTATTGGACCTGAGAGAAGGGGAGGGGAAAAGAAAATAGCAGCAATGCTCTATGAATGAACTCATCATAAGTCACATTTCTGTTTCTGCAACACTTCATTCACTCATGCCAGAACATTGCATCAACGTCCTCATTCCTGACACATGCAGATATTCTGGGTTTCCCCATCACTTTCTCTGAAGATAGTTAGCGTATGCGTCTGTGTACTGTGTAGCCATGCTAGCTTGTGGCAGACACTCAGGGTTTCCCCCGTGTAATTATCTCCCTCCCAGAGAAGCTGTAACTATTTCCATCCTACCCTGGAGCTAAATGTAACTACTGATCAGGTACCGAAACTGGCAGGGTCCTCCGTGGCCTATCATGGGCTAGCTGTGGTTAGCATTAACATTAGCCCGGCCTGTAGCAGGTTGATGACAATAGCAATCTGCACTGGTCTATGAATACAGGTCATGATGCACGCACACACACACACACACACACACACACACACACACACACAGAGATCCTCAGTTAGCACATAGAGGGACACACACTTGGAAAGTAGGGATGCAGTTAGAGGGAGAGGGGTAGAAAGTGAGAAGGCAGTAGGAGAGGTTGAAGAAGGAAAGAAGTAGAGAGAGGGGTTGATGGACAGAAGGCAGAAAGTCGGGCTCACAGTCTCAAAATCAGTCTCACCCTCGACCCAAGAAGGAATTTCCTATTGGTATAACACAGCGTTTCTCAAACTTGGTCATGGGGACCCCATCGAGTGAACATTTTGTTTTCTCCCCTAGCACTACACCACTGATTCCAATAAGGGTAAACCCATTTGAATTCAATCACTTTTTGAAGGCCTCTTTTGAACTTCACCAAACCTTCCATACCCATTGTAGAAGCGCTCATAAAGTGACTTTTTGGACCTGAATGCCAAAACATTTGAGAGATAAAGGGGCTGAATTTTGCATACCCCACCATACCATAAGAGATCCATGTCTTCATCATTGGAAAAGATAGATGGTTGTCAAAGCACATTTTGTGATATAAAATGGACCTTTTCTCCTTTGACATTCAACATTGATTCATTTAAAATGTCACTGGTGTACCAGCTAAATTGCAGTGGTCTGAAGGTATGTCAATTCTATGAAGTCTATTTCTATGATTGAAATGACACCTACCCTGTATTCAAGAGCATGTGTCTCAACTGGCACAACACAAAAACCTCAGATGATGTGAAATAGGGTCTAAGCAACAACATTTGCTAATATGAAAAAAATCTGAGTTTACACGTTTTTAGATTATTGACGTTAAAAGGTTTAAAAATTACTATAATAAAATAGTTTGACAAAACTAAGCTTTTAAATGATATCAAACGCAACCGTTTATATTTTCCAGTGATGAAGACAGATTTCTCATGGTGGGGTATGCAAAACGGACACCTTTTTGAGCCCCTTTAATCTCCTGAATGTTTTGCCCTTCAAGTCAAACCTCTTCAATGGGCAAACGTATCGAAAGTTGTTTAAATCTAAAGGGATGCTGTCAAAAAGTGATTGAATTCAAATTGATTTACCCATAGTCAACTCATCAAGTTTCGATTATTTTTATCAGCTCTGTAGTGCTAGGGCAAAAGTTTGGGAAACGCTGGGTTTATGGTTAAGACTTTGGTTTCTCCCGTGGGAGACCTCAGATCTCACCCGAGAAACACGCAAAGTCGTACAAACACACCGACCAACAGCAGGAGTCCCAAATGTGTGTTTTGCCTAATTTTAGTTAGCTAGTTTCCCTTGACAGCTGGGGTGTTCCTGCGGTAGCTAATTCAGGAAATGTCTCACTGGCTTCGTTTCCTCACTGACCACTGTGAGCTAGCTGTTATATGACAGTCCCCGTGTCACACTATTGCCACAAATCTCCATACATTTTCGGACGTAGTTTAGCTAACCGAAATTGGGAAAAACATACAACTGATTATGCAATTCCAAATGCATGCAGTGGTCGCGTTACACAAACGAGGTTTCCCTAACTTGAATTTGTTAATCATAAACAAATCTCAACCATGCTACCTATAGCTAGCAACATACCACAACAGTACAAACACTGTCACTTGGACATATCCCCCTACCCGAACTGCTATCATGCTAAGCGACTTGCCATATACTAACCAAGGTAGAGCACCGTGGGGATGAAACCCCAGCGGATGACGAACTGTCCGGCCTGAAACACCGTCTGTAGCCGCTGCTTGGTCTCTTTGCTGAGCTTCGCCATGGTAGCTAGTTGGTTCACTGGTTCTGGTTCTGAAGGACGTGAAAAAGAGGAAGCCTACGCATGGCCGTAAAGCGAGGCAGGTGGTTTAGATTTTTTGCGATAGTTGGTTCAATCAGAAATATGACGAGCGCCACTTTGTGGGCGCAATGGGAAATGTTAATCTGCCCCTACAGTAGCAAACTCATACTTAAATCAACATTTCGCCTAAAATTATCATAAATACACATAAATGCATACATACACATAAAATGGCTGCATAATTTCACTCAGATGTTTTGGATTGAGAGCTAGGCCATCATGTTAGGATGATTGTTTTTGCTTTTACTATCCTTGTGTTCTCACAAGGACAGTAAAACAAGGACAGTAAAACAAGAAAATTCAGACAAGTGGGAAGAGGACAAAGGCTATTTTAGGGTTAGAATTATGGTTAGGTTAAGGAAAATCGGATTTTGAATGGGAATAAATTATTTGGTAGTCACAAGGAGAGTAAAATAAATGTGTGTATGATGAACAGGGTCAGACATATAGTGAAATATAGAACAATTTTATTCTCAGAGAGTAGCTCTAGCAGAGCATTATCTTCAGACAGAAAGGCCAAACCAACAACTGAAGTCCAACAATAATATGTACAGATTCATGACATTCCATAAAGCAACAGAATACAGAAACATGGTTGTTATTGTTCCACCGTATGAATATAAAACAGATCTAGAACACTGACAGACTGAAAACACTGGTTCTAGTACAAAGGTTCCAGTAGGGCAGACGTTATTCTGCAGTCAGATGTCCAGTAGCACATGACCTACACCCAACACGCTTCTCTCCATCCGCACCACAGTGAACTTCATTGCCACCAAATGGAGTGTGACTGTCGTGCAATCGTTGACTTAAAATGTTCCGCCAGTCAGCAGTGCGTCTCTCCTCAAAGGGAGCAAGTTCTTCGAGTGTATCCTCAATTTCCATTATGTTATAAAGCAGGTGATGAATCAGAGAACAGACAAACACAGTCAAGTTCATGTTAACATAAAAAATATATATATAAGTTAAATCAACCAATCACTCAATAAAGACCAACCAAACACAACATTACTGTACTGACACTTCAGAGTGGAAAGGGATTGGAGAGGACAGTTTACACGCCTAATCCCAAACCAACTCATATAAACCCATTTCCTAGCTTGTATAAGCATACCAATATTCCCTAGCCCTTATACCCACTACTCCTAGGCCTAGGGGTGTGTTCGGTTTGGTGGTGGTGTGGTTTGGGCATCAGGCATCACGTATCGTGCAGGATTGGGTTGGATTCTTCTTGTGCTTTAACACTAAGGAGATTCAATACGGCTCGAACAACTACTGTCTCTCCCTCTCGTAGGAAAATACCACATTTATAACCACTGTTTGCAGTACATAGAACACCACAGTTAAAGGTAGACGCAGCAATATGACATCAGCATCGACAACAGGGTGACTTCCTGCTTATGCATATCAATACCGTAAACAGGTAGGCGCCCCACTGCTTTTGATATATTGTTGCATCTATATTTAAAAACCCAAGTCTCTCAATCATAGGAAAATTCATTTACATCATACAAAGTTTATACATTATCATACAAACTTAACAAACCCACCCCCAATCAATTTATTGATCAGAAACATAAATTACCCCAATCAGCTTGTTTGTTGATAAGACCAGGGAGAAAATAACCACAGAAAGATAAATATTGCTTCTAGTAGGATGACATCAATCAATATTTTTCACACGTAAACATGAAAGACTAATGATTATTTTTGGTTTCTATCATTTTTGTGGTCTGTCATTTAATAATTTTGTGTAATGCAGAATTATTCAGACTGGATGAATAAATATTTGCTATGGCAATGGGCGTGTGGAGGTCACATTGTGTTAGGGTTCGCTCAAACCCTAGTCACTAGGGCCTAGTGCATGATGAGTAAGGAGAGGGGAAAGAGAGGGCATCTGAAAAAAAGAGTTTCACTAGAGACTGTAGTTATTTTCATTTTATTTTGGGGAGTATCACACCTTGTTCATTGCAGCAATCAGCAACCTTTATTCTAAAAACAGTCACTAACGCTTGATTGCATTCACACTCACATGCAAGCTCACACACACACACACACATGCAAGCTCACAAACACAGTACTTGCCCGGTGATGGGGGCGTGGTCGGGAGGGATGTACAGAAAGCCAAACAGGACAAACAAGAGTCTTAAATACTCCATTTCCAAACCCTCTCAGAAAACAGTCTGCAGATCTGTCTGGTGGTTCTGTAGTTCCAGGGCGGAGGGATGGACACAGGCTCCCTGCTCTCACACCAGGCTCTCGCTTTGGAGAGAGAGGAAGTGGAGGAGAGAAGCCGGTTTCTAGAGGGGGCAGCTGTCCTACTGAAGAAGAAGAGAAGGAGATGAAGAATGGTATGGATAGGAAAGAAAGGGAGATGGTGAGGAAAGGAGGGGGATAAGAGGGAATGTGTTCATGAATTTGTGTTCCAGTCCTCCTGGCAGGCTGGGAGTACAGGTCACAGGTACAGGGGCATGGGGTTAGAGGGTTAAGATGGGGGTGAGAGCTCAAGCGTTAGAGGTCAGGGTTCACAGGTCGCTCCTAAAGTGCACACTGATGCTGGGCGAGCGCTGGTTGTGGCTGGGGGTGGGGCTTAGATAGCCTAACTCCTCCTCCTGCAGGCTGCCACTGCACGAATAGCGGCCAGCCTCTGGGTTGCCACGGTTACCCCCGGTGTTGTTTCCCTCAAAGGAGCGGGAGAACACAGCGCTGGCCGTACGCGATAGGCTGCTCAATGCGCTATGGCTCGGCCCCTTGGGCACCGATTGGCTGGACGTCAGCGTCAGACGTTTGATTGACAGATCCAGGTTCTCGCCCAGGGTCTGCCCCCCTGGAGGACATGCCTCCTTCTCCTTATGCGACCGTCCACCTAGATGCCACTTCCTGCTTCCTGTCTTGGCCCCTCCCACCCCAGGGGTAACGCTGTTGCTGATAGTGATGGTAGGTGGAGTCAGTGAGTCCGGGCCACCCCCTCCTGTAGGCCACACCCCTTCGTCCACTTCAGAGATATCCATCAACTCGTCCGGGGAACCCAAATCCACTGCGTCTAGAGATAGAGAGAAAGAAAGAGAGAGGGGTTAGTTATTGTTAAATGACAGACAGAATAGTAGAGCAGGCTACAGGACAGGACAGTGGGCTGGTGCTGACCATGGTAGTGAGTAAAGACACCTATTTACATGGTTGCCATTCAGCTGTACTACAGTTAGTGGTGCTACGATCAGTTAACTTATCAAGTATCAAATCTGAGAACAGCAACAGGCAGAGGTCTGGGCAGCAGGAGTTGTAGAAAGCAAAACACATACCAACCAACCACACACAAAACACACGACTAACAACTCACATCTGACTGCAATCTACTATCTTATACCAGCAGACAGACAGATAGGCAGGTCCTTCAGACACACTGAACTGATATACATACTGAAATTAAAACAAAATAAATACTGGGGAAGAGACTAATGACCAATCCAGAGCTGCCTATTCTCCTCAGCTGCTGCAACTAACCAATCAGGAGAACGCAGTCTGTCTCCCCTGGCAACCCAGGGATGTGTTGGAGTTAGGCGTTTTAGAGACCAAAATACCTCCACCCCCCCACCACACACACACACACACAGAGAGAGAGAGAAAATGGATGGAGTGAGTGATGAGGAAGGGTTCTCTCAAACTGAGTAAATCGGAGGACATGTCAGGAGGCAACGCAGTGTGGCGAAAGTTAGTCAGCCAACCAATCAACCGTCATGCTTAGAGAAGACCACGCCTCCACACAATGTTACTTAGGTTACCCCGGGGATGGGGAGGGTCTTAGTACTGGGCCCTTCCTGCGGAGGAGGGCCCAGAACTCTCGTCCACCAATCGCCTCACAGACTTCTGCCTCCTGACCTCCTGACCCCTAGGACTGGGGTCGTGGGTGGGGCTGACCTCTGAGGCTGACCCCAGCGGCTCAGGCTCGGACTGGGTTAATGGTCGGGGGTCGCGGGGTCGTAGAGAGTCTCCGTTGGGCATCGTCACACTGATCTCTGGGATGGATGACCCTTGACCTCCAGGGGTCACCGGGTCACCATCTACACTGACCTCCTGGGACTCTGGGGTCATGGAGATGGAGACAGATATAAAACACACACACACGAAGACACAGATAAGAGACACACACAGACAGTCAAATAAATGTGATGGCAAAAAAAATCCTAGACAAACTCATGATGACCATAACAGTATACAGAATATAGTGACACTGCACATGCAGACAGTGACAATGTACAGTTGAAGTCGGAAGTTGACATACACTTAGGTTGGAGTCATTAAAACTCGTTTTTCAACCACTTCACAAATTTCTTTGTCGGTCAGGACTTTGAGCATGATACATTTTCCAATAAATTTTCCAATAACTGTTTACAGACATTATTTCACTTATAATTCATTGTATCATAATTCCAGTGGGTCAGAAGTTTACATACACGAAGTTGACTGTGCCTTTAAACAGCTTGGAAAATTCCAGAAAATGATGTCATGGCTTTAGAAGCTTCTGATAGCCTAATTGACATCATTTGAGTCAATTGGAGGTGTACCTGTGGATGTATTTCAAAGCCTACCTTCATACTCAGTTTGCTTGACATCATGGGAAAATCTAAAGAAATCAGCCAAGACCTCAGAAAAAAATTGTAGACCTCCACAAGTCTGGTTCATCCTTGGGAGCAATTTCCAAAAGCCTGAAGGTACCACGTTCATCTGTACAAAACAATAGTACGCAAGTATAAACACCACGGGACCAAGCAGACGTCATACCGCTCAGGAAGGAGACGCGTTCTGTTTCCTAGAGATGAATGTACTTTTGGTGCGAAAAGTGCAAATCAATCCCAGAACAACAGCAAAGGACCTTGTGAAGATGCTGGAGGAAACAGGTACAAAAGTATCTATATCCACAGTAAAACAAGTCCTATATCGACATAACCTCAAAACCCGCTCAGCAAGGAAGAAGCCACTGCTCCAAAACCGCTAAAAATAGCCAGACTATGGTTTGCAACTGCACCTTTGGGGACAAAGATCGTACTTTTTGGAGAAATGTCCTCTGGTCCGATGAAACAAAAATAGAACTGTTTGGTCATAATGGCCATCGTTATGTTTGGAGGAAAAAGGGGAATGCTTGCAAGCTGAAGAACACCATACCAACCTTGAAGCACGGGGGTGGCTGCATCATGTTGTGTGGGTGCATTGCTGCAGGAGGGGCTGGTGCACTTCACAATATAGATGGCATCATGAGGTAGGAACATTTTGTGGTTATATTGAAGCAACATCTCAAGACATCAGTCAGGATACTAAAGCTTGGTCACAAATGGGTCTTCCAAATGGACAACGACCCCAAGCGACTTCCAAAGTTGTGGCAAAATGGCTTAAGGACAACAAAGCCAAGGTATTGGAGTGAGCAGCACAAAGCCCTAACATCAACCCTATAGAAAATGTGGGCAGAACTGAAAAAGCGTGCACGAGCAAGGAGGCCTACAAACCTGACTCCGTTACACTGGCTCTGTCAGGAGGAATGGGCCAAAATTCACCCAATTTATTGTGGGAAGCTTGTGGAAGGCTACCCAAAATGTTTAACCCAAGTTAACCAATTTAAGAAGGCAATGCTACCAAATACTAATTGAGTGTATGTGAACTTCTGACCCACTGGGAATGTGATGAAAGAAATACAAGCTGAAATAAAATCACTCTTCTATTATTCTGACATTTAACATTCTTAAAATAAAGTGGTGATCTAACTGACCCAAGACAGGGCATTTTTACTAGGATTAAATGTCAGGAATTGTGAAAAACTGAGTTGAAATCTATTTGGCTACGGTGTATGTAAACTTCCAACTTCAACTGTACATGCATGTACAATAATGCATACAGTAAACTATTAAAACAGATGAGGAAGTGATCATGTATAGACAGTAAACATTAAACGTAATAACATGTACAGACAGTGATAATGTCTAGAGAAGACAAATGAGCAGAGCTGTAGTGAATGATAAGCTAAATAAACATCCTGATGCGGAGAACCCATAGCATGCTGAACTCCGGTAGAGAGTAGTCAGTAGAGATGGGTGAGCGGGAAGCGTCTGGAACTGAGAACCTCTTATTGCAGACAGACAGCCTAATGTCTATAATGACTAGACTAGCTACAGATAATAGGCCAGATAGACAGACGGTTAGAAACGCTAACCTAGGGTATCTTACCATGTCGTTTCCAGCGGTGTCCTCTGATAGAGAGTGACGTGACCGCATTCCGTGAAATCCTACAGAAGGGAATTCAAATTCAATTATTAGTAGTTCAAAAGAGGTCACCAGGAAAATCCATATAAAATGCAGTCTATCAAAATCCTCACCATTCATCAAAAAACTAGATTTATGTTTACAAACCAAGATCTTATGTTCACATTAAACTGTTATTGAGTGCAATGTGAAAATCCAAAAGACAATTTTCCACTAAAAAAATAACGATCAATCTATGAACCTATAACTATAGATCAAAATGGATACTGTGTATACTGTATATGATGTATTTTGCTCCTTTGCACCCCAGTTACTCTACATGCACATCCATCACTCCAGTGTTTAATTGCTATATTTTAATTACTTCGCCACCATGGCCTATTTATTGCCTTACCTCCCTTATCCTACCTCATTTGCACACACTGTATATAGACTTTTTCTATTGTATGTTTGTTTATTCCATTTGTAACTCTGTGTTGTTGTATGTGTCGCACTGCTTTGCTTTATCTTGGCCAGTTCGCAGTTGTAAATGAGAACTTGTTCTCAACTAGCCTACCTGGTTAAATAAAGGTGAAATAAATAAATAAATAAAAATGTACCTAGAGGAAGTATACTGTGTAGATATATATATTTATTATATACACATACAGAGCCTTCATAAAGTATTCACATCCCTTGACTTATTCCACATTGTTGTGTTAGTCGGAATTTAAAATTGATTAAATAGAAGAAAAAAATGTCTCTGACCTACACACAATAACCCCATAATGTCAAAGTGGAATTGTGTTTTTCAAAAAAATAAAAAATAAAAAAAAATGAAAAGCTGAAATGTTTTGAGTCAATAAGTCTCCAACCTCTTTGTTATGGCAAGCCAATAAGTTCAGGAGTAAAAATGTGTTTAACAAGTCACCTAATAAGTTGCATGGACTGAGTGCACTAATTGTGTTTAACATGATATGTTAATGACTACCTCATCTCTGTACCCCACACATACAGATCATTTTAAGGTCCTGGAGTTGAGCAGTGCATTTCAAACACAGATTCAACCACAAAGACCAGGGAGGTTTTCCAAATGTCTCGCAAAGGCCACCTAATGGTAGATGGGAAAAAATAAAAAAGCAGACATTGAATATCCCTTTGAGCATGTTGAAGTTATTAACTACACTTTGGATATAGAAATATACCAGTCACTACAAAGATACTGTACAGGTCGTCCTTCCTAACTCAGTTGCCGGAGAAGGGAACCGCTCAGGGATTTCACCATTATGCCAATGGTGACTTTAAAACAGTTACAGAGTTTAATGGCTGTGATAGGAGAACACTGAGAATGGATCAACAACATTGTAGTTACTCTACAATACTAACCTAATTGCCAGAGGGAAAAGGAAGCACGTACTGACTAAAAATATTCCAAAACATGCATCCTGTTTGCAACAAGACACTAAAGTAATACTGCAAAAAAATGTGACAAAGCAATTCACTTTTTGTCCTGAAAACAAAGGGTTATGTTTGGGGCAAATCCAATACAACACATTATTGAGTACCACTCTCCATATTTTTAAGCATAGTGGTGGCTGCATCATGTTATTGGTTTGCTTGTAATCATTAAGGACTAGGGAGTTTTTCAGGATAAAAAAAGAAACGGAATGGGGCTAAGCACAGGCAGAATCCTAGAGGAAAACCTGGTTCAGTCTGCTTTCCACCAGGCACAGAGATGAATTCACCTTTTAGCAGGACAATAACCTAAAAACAAGACCAAATCTACACTGGAGTTGCTTACCAAGAAGACAGTGAATGTTCCTGAGTGGCCGATTTAGTTTTGAGTTAAATCTACTTTAAAAATCTATGGCAAGACCTGAAAATGGCTGTCTAGCAATGATCAACAACCAATTTGACAGAGCTTGAAGAATTTTGAAAAGAATAATGGACAAATGTTGCACAATCCAAGTGTGGAAAGCTCTTAGAGACTTACCCAGAAAGACTCATAGCTGTAATCGGTGCCAAAGGTATTTCTACAAATTATTGACTCAGGTGTGAATACTTACGTACACTGAACAAAAATATAAAAAACACAACAAGTGTTGGTCCCATGTCTTATGAGCTGAAATAAAAATAACTTTTGCTTACATCCCTGTTAGTGAGCATTTTCCCCTTTGCCAAGATAATTAATCCACCTGACTGATGTCAAGAAGTTGATTAAACAGCATGATCATTACACAGGTGCACCTTGTGCTGGGGACAATAAAAGGCCACTCGAAAATGTGCCGTTTTGTTACACAACACAATGCCACAGATGTCTCAAGTTGAGGGAGCATGCAATTGGAATGCTGACTGCAGGAATGTCCACCAGAGCTGTTGCCTGAGAATGTAATGTTTTGTAGTACGTCCAACTAGCCTCACAACCACAGACTACGTGTACGGCGCCGTGTGGGTGAGTGGGTTGCTGATGTCAACGTTGTGAACAGAGTGCCCCATGGTGGCGGTTGAGTTACGGTAAGGGACGGCATAAGCTATGGACAACAAACACAATTGCATTTTATTGATGGCAATTTTAATGCACAGAGATACCGTGACAAGATCCTGAGGCCCATTTACCTTTTATGTATCTGTGACCAACAAATGCATATCTGTATTCCCAGTCATGTGTAATGCTTGGAGTCGGGCCTAATTAATTTATTTCAACTTACTGATTTCCTTATATGAACTGTATCTCAGTAAAATATTGTAATTTCTTGCATGTTGCGTTTATATTTTTGTTCAGTATAAACTAGATATCTGTATTACACTTTCACCCCCCAAAAATAAAACTTTTTCATTATGTGATATTGTGTGTAGACACGTGAGAAAAATAAAACAATGAATCCATTTTGAAGGCAGGCTGTAACAACAAATGTGGAACAAGTCAAGGGGTATGAATAATTACTGAAGGCACTGTACATACCTAGTGTAGATAGAGAGAACATACGTACCTAGAGGAAGTAGGAGTGATCTCCACCTGAATGCTGCGAGCTCCTTCTTTACTAGCGCCAGACTTCAGCGCTGCACACTGTTGGGACGACTTGATGGCATTACCCACCTAAATAACACACAATGTTAAGTACTGACAACAACCACAGGATGCTCTGTGTGTGTGTGTCTACGGTACTGTTGAACAACCGCTGCCTGCGGTTTGATGAAGCAGCCTTCAGGATTACAGATTAACATCTCAATGTTTTAACACTGTGGGATTACAGGCACCACACGCACACCATCTGGTGACATGACATGGGAGAGGTCGGTGTCCTGGCACACACCTGTGTGTGTGTGTGTGTGTGATGTCACCCACCAGTAGAGCTTCAGGGTACAGTTCTAGCTGAGCTCGGTACAGAACATCATCCAGCGCCTTGGAACCCAGGTCCATCTCCCCATTACACCTGGAACACACAAAATAATCAACCCTCTCGTTCACAGGGTATTTTATTTTATTTGTTCACCTTTATTTAACCAGGTAGGACAGTTGAGAACAAGTTCTCATTTACAACTGCGTTCTGGCCAAGATAAAGCAAAGCAGTGCGACACAGACAACACAAATGGAATAAACAAACGTACAGTCAATAACACAATAGAAAAATCTATATACATACAGTGTGTGCAAATGGCGTAAGGAGGTAAGGTAATAAATAGGCCATAGTAGCGAAGTATTTACAATTTAGCAAATGAACACTGGATTGATAGATGTGCAGATGATGATGTGCAAGTAGAAATACTGGTGTGCAAAAGAGCAAAAAAGTTAATAAAAACAATATGGGGATGAGGTAGGTAGATTGGATGGGCTATTTACAAATGGGCTTTGTGCAGCTGCAGTGATTGGTAAGCTGCTCTGACAGCCGTTGCTTAAAGTTAGTGAGGGAGATATAAGTCTCCAACTTCAGTGATTTTTGCAATTCGTTCCAGTCATTGGCAGCAGTGAACTGGAAGGAAAGGCAGCCAAAGGGGGTGTTGGCTTTGGGGATGACCAGTGAGATATACCTGCTGGAGCACAGGGTGGGTGTTGTTATGGTGACCAGCAAGCTGAGATAAGGCAGGGCTTTACCTAGCAAAGACTTATAGATGACCTGGAGCCAGTAGGTCTGGCGACAAATATGTAGCGAGGGCCAGCCAACGAGAGCATACAGGTCGCAGTGATGGGTAGTATATGGGGCTTTGGTGACAAAATGGATGGCACTGTGATAGACTGCATCCAGTTTGCTGAGTAGAGTGTTGGGGGATATTTTGTAAATGACATCGCCGAAGTCGAGGATCGGTAGGATAGTCAGTTTTACGAGGGTATGTTTGGCAGCGTGAGTGAAGGAGGCTGGTTTTATGGTTAGAGGTTAGGGATAGTGTGTGTGTGTGTGTGTTTTCTCACAGTGCGTAATGTATCCCAGTGATGAGTTGGACCAGGAACTCAGAGGTGACGGTCAGACGAGAGCTGATGCCTTTATACCTCCTTAGCTGTTGCCGCGGGTAACCACAGATACACACCCTGTAGACCAATCACACAACAGAGAATACCGTAATTCAACCAATCACAGTACAGAGAATACAGCCACCAACCAGAACACAAATGGCAAGCTTTGAGAGTATCTTCATAAAAGACCAGTATGATTTGAAAAATCCATGCCATCAATAATATACTGTTGTGTTTCTTCAAGCAGCCAGATTCCTCTAGATCAGTGGTTCCCAAACTTTTTATAGTCCCATACCCCTTTGAACATTCAACCTCCAGCTGCGTACCCCTCTAGCACCAGGGTCAGCGCACTCTGAAATGTTTTTTGCCATCATTGTAAGCCTGCCACACACTATACGATACATTTATTAAACATAAGAATGAGTGTGAGATTGTCACTTCCCACGAGCCGGGTTGTGACAAAGAGCTCTTATAGGACCAGGGCACAAATAATAATACAATAATCAATAATTTTGCTCTTTATTTAGCCATCTTACAGATAAAACCTTATTTGTTCATCGAAAATTGTGATTAACTCACCACAGGTTAATGAGAATGCTGTGCTTGAAAGGATGCACATAACTGCAATGTTGGGTTGTATTGGAGAGTATCAGTCTTAAATCATTGTCCACACACAGTCTGTGCATGCATTTAGTTTTAATGCTAGTGAGGGTCGAGAATCCACTTTCACATGAGTACGTGGTTGCAAATGGCATCATTGTCTTAACAGCGGAAGCGCAGCCCTATCCAGAAATCTGGCGGTGGCTTCTGATTAAATTCAATTTTCACAGAACAGCTTGTTACAATTTCAATGAGGCTCTCTTGTTCAGATATCGGTAAGTGGACTGGAGGCAGGGCATGAAAGAGATAACGAATCCAGTTGTTTGTGTCATCCGTTTCGGGAAAGTAACTGCGCACCCAACTCACTCAGGTGCTTCGCTATATCACATTTGACATTGTCCGTAAGCTTGGGTTCATTTGCACACAAAAAAAATCATACAATGATGGAAAGACCTGTGTGTTGTCCTTGTTAATGCAGACAGAGAAGAGCTCCAACTTCTTAATCATAGACTCAATTTTGTCCCGCACATTGAATATAGTTGTGGAGAGTCGCTGTTATCCTAGATTCAGATCATTCAGGCGAGAAAAAACATCACCCAGATAGGCCAGTCGTGTGAGAAACTCGTCATCATGCAAGCGGTCAGACAAGTGAAAATGATGGTCAGTAAAGAAAACTTTAAGCTTGTCTCTCAATTTTAAAAAAACGTGTCAATACTGTGCCCCTTGATAACCAGCGCACTTCTGTATGTTGTAAAAGCGTTACATGGTCGCTGCCCATATCATTGCAGAGTGCAGAAAATACAAGAGTTCAGGGGCCTTGCTTTAACAAAGTCAACCATTTTCACTGTAGTGTTCAACATGTCTTTCAAGCTGTCAGGCATTCCCTTGGCAGCAAGAGCCTCTCAGTGGATGCTGCAGTGTACCCAAGTGGTGTCGGAAGCAACTGCTTACACGCGCGTTACCACTCCACTCCTCATGTCATGGCTTTTGCGCCATCAGTACAGATACCAACATAAGTAGCAGATACGTTTAGCTACATACGGGCTGTTAAAGAAATCCCCGCAAGAGAGTAACGGTTAATGTGATTGGATGTTAATTATTAGGCTACCTGTATTTGACATTGTATTGTTATTTTGCTGAACACTAGATAGTTTCATTTGTTGTCAGTGAAACAAGGCTACTCGGGTGGCAAAAAAAGATTATTTGGCGTACCCCCGATGGCATTGAACGTACCCCAGTTTTAGAATACCTGCTCTAAGTCAGAGTAGAACTGCAGTGAGCTGATCACCTCCCTGTCTCTCTTTAGCTCAGTGTTCATCACACTAATGCTCAACCACTGCCAGCAGATTAACAACTCCTCAGACAGAGACCTGTGTGTGTGTGTGTGTGTGTGTGTGTGTGTGTGTGTGTGTGTGTGTGTGTGTGTGTGTGTCCTAGGCTCTCAGGGAAAGTGGTAGTATCTTGGCCCAGTTCTCCGCTAAAGTCTTTAAGAGGATCAAATAAGCGGATGCTGGCAGGGGAGCGCGTGTGTGTGTGTGTGTGTTACCTGGAGCTGAGCTGGCAGAGGGACTGCAGAGATGATGAGGTCATGTAGCTGAGAGCTGCATTGTAACACAGCAGCAGGAAGGTCAGCACCTCGAACCTACACACACACACACAGAGAGTGGGTTTAGAAACGCTAACCTAGAGTCAGTAGGGTATCTGGCCTATTATCTGTAGCTAGTCTAGTCATTATAGACATTAGGCTGTCTGTCTGCAATAAGAGGTTCTCAGTTCCAGACGCTTCCCGCTCACCCATCGCTACCGGAGTTCAGCATGCTATGGGTTCTCCGCATCAGGATGTTTATTCAGGATGTTTATTCAGCAACGTTAACACAAACCAAGATCTTAAGCACTTCAGCCAAATTGCCATAAAACTAATTTATCACACTGCAGCCCAGCTCCAATTCAACCATAACTCTGTCTGACCTGTTCTGAGCCGTGAAGGTTTCTCTCTGTAGGTGAGGCCCGCTGTACACCACTCTACGCAGCCCATGATTAGCTAGAGCCCCTTCCGTCAACGCCAGGGAGCCAATGGTGGAGGGCTGGGGGAAGGGTTTATTCATATTACTAACTTGATCTATAAAAAGTTATTTAAAGATGGTCATGGATTATAAACTTTCATCTAGGGAGGATTTAATAGTTAGCCAACTCCATCCATATACCATGTTCATAGAGAAAGACTGACTTGAAAGGTGAACTTACTTCGTGGTAGACTGAGGGTTTGGAGAGGGAGGGGACAGTGAAAGAAAGGACTTTACTCTGTCCATCCTTATCTACAATCTCCTACAGAGAGAAAGACAGAGAGAGAATGTCAGTGTGTGGGCGAGGGAAATAAAAGCTATTTTAAAGAGTACACCTTATTAAAGCAAAGCAGTGTCTCAGTGGTGTCTGTCTGTCTCTCTGTGTGTGTCTGTGTGTAAAGGCCTGTTTGGCGATGTCAGAGCTGTTAATGTCAGGATGAGTAATAGCTGTGACAGGATGCTGAATGACAGCTGACCTACTCTGCTATTCTGAGACAGACAGTGAGCGACAGAGAGAGAGAAAAAGCCCTAATTGCTAAACCCCCCACACCCTCCTGAAATTGTGTGTTAGACTGTGGGTGTGTATCTCACCAGATTATATATCCCCAGTAGCAGTGCCTCTATACAGCCGGAGGTATGTGGGTCCCTGGCTGCAGACGGAGCCAGGAGGAGGGACCAGAGCAGCTCAGGGAGGAACTGGAGAACAAACCGCTGCAGCCGTGGTTCTCCGCTACGATAGAACTCAAACAACTGGTGACACACTGGCTCTAACAACTAGAAGACAGATATAGAGGAGAGGGTTTGAGGGAGAGTTCACTTTTTGAAGTTTTAGCTTAGTTCTGTTAAATACCTAGGCTGTTAATGTTTCATTAGCTGGATATTTAGCAAAGTCCAGAAGCTCCTGGTGAGCATTTTTGCAGAATGTAGCAATGCTAGTGGAAACGGATTGTATCCGTGTATGCATTAACGTTGTATGTGCGTGTGTGTAGTACGTACGTCACTGTAGTTCTCCCTGATGACTTTGTAGAGCGCTGGGATCAGGGAGCCTTTCTCCTTCAGAGACGCTGCGTAGCTGGACACTGCACTGTCAGGAAGGGTCTGTACACAATCACACAGATCAACACTCTGTACCCGGAGCAACCTTGAAATAACAGGTAACTATGTGTGTACTAAGCCCACACATCTACGCTTGTGTGTGTGTGTGCTGACAAACAGAAATACTGATGAGGAGACAGTGACACTGGCTCTCCCCTAAAACACATACACAAACACACCAGGGTTTCCGTTAGGAAAATGTGGCGTCAGACAGCGGACAGGCAGAATTGAATTTTCTGGACCCATATTCATTGGGTGCATAACCCACTAGGGCGTCCACCCACGGTGTTCAGAATGACAGAAATCACACTTAGATTATGGTAATGCATCTTAACAGAACATGCAACTCGAGGATGCAACGGCGTGCTTCCTTCTTACCGAATTCTGATGCATACTTTGAAGATGTACTTTTCCTCAGCCAACAAGACGAGTAATGAACAGCAAACTCACTAGCCTATCCCCCATAGTAGAAAAGTTGACCTATTCTATTGGCCAGCTTGTTGTTCTGTGCGAGAAAGAAATAGCCTATTCCAAAACAGATTCTAGGACAGTTGTAGGACGATAGATCCCAAAATTCACACAACCAGTAGGCCTAGACTACACCAAAACATCTTTAAAAAGAGGCTGATGCAACAGATCAGAGTATTTATCTTCAAATGTTGATGAACTATTATTTCTTCACATTATAAAGCTCAGCGATGCGCACAAGGCAGTAGGCTACACGCACATGTTCTTTCCATAACGCAATTAGCGGGAAAACAGTGGTAAAAAGCACACCGCATGTCAGCAGTTTCATATGAAAGACGAAAATATAATTTAGAAATGTTGAAAAGGGGGAGATCTAAAGATGCAACTAGCATTGGTTGCTAATATGACTAGGATGGAAGTTTAGCTACTGGACAATGAAAGAAAGTTGATTTGAAAACCAATAGCTACTGGTTTCAATGGCATATGGAAGTCTTTAGAAAATACTTTTGGCTAGGCTACTTTGAAGCAAGGTAAGACATGCCTCATAATATGATGTAAAATGTTCAGGTTTCAAACAATTAAGAATATGTTTTCAAAATGCATACTGCCTCCAGCTCATTGTAAAGCGGTGTGTGATGGATTAAAGCCTGCCTATCATTGTCTATGTACTTGAATGGCGAATGGGAAGCAAGCTTCAATTACCAGTTGAGAAATAAAAAGAGGATTATATTTTTAATCGTGGACATCAAAACTGTTTTAAAGACGCGATGGCATTTGCAATTGTTGTGTAATGATTGGGCTTATAAAAGCATGCTTTACCCCATTAACAAAGAACGAGCTGTGTGATCAGCTGTAACAGCAGCTCTCGCTGTGATAAATAAGACACGTAATGACCAACGAAAATACACACGCACCAATTTAATTCCACAAAATTATGCAAATTAACCTAGAGACCGATAAGACCGGTCAAATGCATTTCCAGCGACTGGTATTTCCATCAATGAATAAAAGTCATTATTTTTCTATGGGATTTTTAGCTGGTGACAATTTTACTTATGGGCTGGGGGGGGGGGGGTAATAGTTTACCGGCTAACGGAAAAACTGACTGACAGGCACACACCTTAAACTCTGACAGCCACTCCTCCACCACTCCTTGGTCCATAGCCAACATCTTCCCTCATCTGCTGCTGTGGACACACCTCTACCTGGGAAGCAAAGAGAGACTGTTGTTAGTACACTCACAAACTAAGACAGACACACAATACAAAATCCATCTCTTTCCCTCACGTTCCCTTAGTTACAGCTTCACACAATCTCTGCTGTTTCTCACCCCTCTCACTATCAACAGCACTCTCCCTCGCTCTCTCCTTATAATGTTACTTCAGGCTCTCCCGCAGTTACATAAGAGTGTGTGTGTTTGAGAGAGATAGGGAGGAAAACAGTGCTAAGCCCCCACTCCCCCATCCATTTCTCCATCCCTACCATCATGGATTTGATATGTTTGTTCATGGATTTGATATGTTTGGAATTATTCTTTCTTCAACTACTTCTTAAGATTCTTTACATTTACATGATGTCACACAAACACAACACATTGGTCTGGTTCTACGAGACTACACACACTGCTCCTCGTATGGTATAAACAGAGCTAGATGAATTATGTAAATATCATCCATCTACAGTGTGTTTCCATGAGCTCAGATCTGGCCTACTAGACTAGAAGAGATAATGACCAAACTTTGACCATGGTACCGGGGGATCACCGAGCTAAAGCAGCATGTAAAGTGCTGCTCCCATGTTTCATGAGCTGAAATACATTATCATAGAAATGTTTCATACACACAAAAAGCTTATTTCTCTCAAATGTTGTGCACAAATTTGTTTACATCCCAGTTAGTGAGCATTCCCCTTGATAAAGCCAAGATAAATCCAACCACTTGACAGGTGTAGCATTTCAAGAAGCTGATTAACAGCATGATCATTACAATGTGCAGTTTTATCACACAACACAGATGTCTCAAGTTAAAGGAGCGTGCAATTGGCATGTTGACTGGAGGAATGTCCACCAGAGCTGTTGTCAAATAATTTCATGTTAATTTCTCTACCATAAGCCGTCTCCAATGTCACTTTAGCATTATGTTCAACCGACCTCACAACCACAGACCCTGTGAATGGCGTTGTGTGGGCGAGCCGTTTGCTGATGTCAACGTTTTAAACAAACAGAGTGCCCCATGGTGGTCGTGGGTTTATGGTTATGGAGAGGACAATGAACACAATTGCATTTTACCAACGGAAATTCAAAAGCACAAAAATACTGTAACGAAATCCTGAGGCCCATTGTGAGGCCCATTTTCTATGACAACAGATGCATATCTGTATTCCCAGTCATGTGAAATCCATAGATTAGACCTTAATACATTTATTTAAATTGACTGATTTCCTCATTATGAACTGTAACTCAGTACAAATCTTTGAAATTGTTGCATTTTACGTTTATATTTTAGGTGGAGACACAGTGGAGTGTTGTCCAACACCAAACAGGAACGTGGGCGTGTGTGTATTCTAATATTCACCTCCATGTTTCACAAAACAGAGAGCCTGCCAACCGGTTATAACTGCAATCATAAAGATTCCATTCACGGTCTCACACACACTGACCTCTAGGTTCCTACCACAGAGCTTAAAACAGGCAGCCTCTCCTCATAATCCTCTCTATTTAAACACATTCCTCTGCTAGTTTACACTTCTAATCCTCTCTGTGTGCCTGTGTGTGTGTGTGTGGTCCGAGTGGTACAGTAAGCCCAAACGAGTAGCAGCCAAACAAACAACCTTTAACATCAATAGGCCAGCCACACACACTCCAGGTGGATGCTAGCTCCACAGTAGAAGTTTCTTCTCCATCTATCAATCACAGTACCAATACCATCAAACTTGTTCTCTAAACACAGCCTATCAGAAACAAGCTAACAGACAGCACAGCCAATCACATACTCTTACACTGGCTAACTGGAGAACAAGCTAATCTGAATCAACGTTATTACACAACACACTACTTACTGCGCTGTCAGCAGGAGATCTTTTATCGCAAGACTGTATACCAACGCAAACAGAACAGACACACCCACCCACCCACCCACTCCTCCTAGACAACTCACTCACTATGACAACTCTTTCCAATACATAAGCCTACTCACACTATGATGCATCCCAATTCTCTGTCCTTTCTCTTAAAGAATGCACTCCTCCCCACGCACTTAAAAACAATGGGTTGGCGTAAGCAAGGGCTAGCCGTGTTCAAAGCAAGTTTCCACAATATTTCTTACACCAGTCTTATTCCTTATGAATCAAAGAAGTGATCAAGTGAAAAATGGACAGGGCAAGCCAAGTACTGCTCTGGCATGTTATCAGACCGGAGCAAAAGCCAGGAAGTGAATGGGCCAATCAGAACACCCTGTTTTGGAGAGCTTCGAGGAAAGAGCTGCCCGAGCCGCTTTTTCCTGTGTTACGGGGTAAACCACACACACACGGTAGTCATATAATTGTGCCATGCCCTAGAGGAAACAGAGGAGAGAAAGAGAGCGAGAAAGAAAGAGCGCTGCAGCCCAAATGAGGTGAAGGAATGTCCTGAAAAGAGTCTACATTATCCTCATACTCACTCACACGAGTACACACAGAATCCTAGCAGATCTCCCTCTCCTTTGGAAATAATGCCCTTGTTTTCCTAACCTCTTACTTCCTCCAGACTTCCTCTCCTCATCGCTCAATCACCCGATTCTGCAGAATCTGCACCCCCCTTCCCCTGCAGTAGTTTCTCTGCCAGCAGCAGTAGTGTGCCTCACTCTAATTAGTAGCTGTGTGTGTGTGGTCTGAGCTGTGGGTTCTGAGAGAGAAAGCAAACAGGCTGGAATCCTCTTATAGCAGCCTACACTCCTGTTCCCTCTCTGACTTTCACTCTCTTGCTCTCGCTTCATCCCCCTCTGTCTCAGGTAACTATAGGCTCGGCCCTGATCATATTTACAGAGAGCTCTCTCCTCATACTGCTGTTTGGCAAACTGTCCTATCATTCTGTATAGCAGAGGGACTGTGTGTGCGTGTGTGTACCATCCTACAGAGGTTCCACTCCATTAGAGCCGTGTTTCTCGCCAGTCTCTAGGGCTTTACTGAGGAAAGCTGCGTCACATGTCAGCTATTGCAAAAATCTGAACAATGCATTACTCAACCTGTCCGACAGGCAGGGGAGCGAGTACACACACGGTCGTGTGTGTAACAGCTATTAACAGCAACATTTAATGAAACAAAGGATTTTAAATCAAACATGCTTGACAGAGCGAACACAGACACAACTGGCTAAAGACTCGACATAGGGTACACACCCACACCTATGTCTATGTGGTGTCCGCCACTGATCGATCCTACAGGTCTATTGATCAACGTACAGCCACAATATCCACCGGCAGAAACCCTAAACAGTAGATAGACCGTCACTATAAACATAATCCTTGTCATCATCATGTAGTTACATCATGTGGAGACTAAACCATTGACTGACTGAAAAGGGTACTACTTGAAATAAGACTATGGGTACTTGCTAGCTAGCTAACCAGAAGACGAGCTGAGGGACAAACTTTTTGACAGCCTTCTGGCTAAGGAAGCTACCTGTCCTGGGCTTGTCAGGCCAATGACAGTTAAACCTGCTAGCTAGCTTGCTGGCCAACGTAGTGACAGAACTAAGTTAGCTGCTAATTGTGAGAGTTCCACTTCACGCCTGTCAGTTGGCTAGCTAGATGCTAGTTGGCAAGATCCTTCACCTTTCACACAGCTTCGCAAGTCTGGTCTACAGCTATACACAAGCTCGCTACATACAAACGGTAGCTGTTTAACTATTACCGCAAACAACTTTGTGTGAGATCTAGCTAATTTATATGCTTCCGAGCTCGACATAATCTCTAGCCGAATCGGCCAGGTTTCAAACTGAAAATGTTCATGCAGAAAGCGCTCTCCAAGAAGACGAACTAGCTGGCTGGAAAGTTGTTTGTTTACTTACTATCATGCTATCTCGAGATTTCCTTTGTCTCCAAGTCCACTATTGTTCCGTCCGAGGAAATAGTTAGATATCAATTACTCCATAAAGACACTAGCAAGCTAAATCATTAATCAACATCAAAACCTCCATTTTCATTTACTCCCACCACTCGCCAACACTAGAGCGAACTCGAGAAGGACTAATTCGGATTGGCAGGCCTGTAAGCCAATGGTTAAGCAGTATAAAAAGAAAGAACCGCGCCTCCAGAAATAGCGACCAATTAAATTTGGTGTAGGGGCGGGACATAATCATTTTCACAAATAGGGTAGATTGTCGCTGTCATCGCTGTTTGACAGTCCGGTCATTGTCATAGTTATATGATTTATGACCTTTGTGTTTTAGCTATCATATCTTATAGTTCTAACTTTTAAATACAACTTTGATATGTGATTTTAAAAGGGAAAGTATACTATGTCCCATATCAAATCAAATACATTTTTATTTGTCACATGCGTCGAATACAACCTTACAGTGAAATGCTTACTTACAAGCCCTTAACAAACAATACAGTTTTAAGAAAAAAAGAAAGAAAAAAAAGTAAGAGATTAGAAAAATAAACAGTTAAGGAGCAGCAGTAAATAACAATAGCGTGGCTATATACAGTGGGTACCAGGCGACGAGGTTCAGAGTCAATGTGTCAATGTGCGGGGCACCGGTGTCGGGGTAATTGAGGTAATTATGTACATGCAGATAGGGTTATTAATGTGGCTATGCATAGATAATAACAGAGAGTAGCAGCTATGTTGTCAACTCTTTAAAGGGTATGTATTTATAATATGCTGGATTATAAATTGTATGTACATGGTTATTACTGCAGGGTCCATTATATAAAAATGTTATGGTAGGTCTGTAATAATAATTATAAACTGGGTGGTTCGAGGCCCTGAATGCTGATTGGCTGACATCCGTGCTATATCAGACCATATACAAAACATGAATTTTTACTGCTCTAATTACGCCGGGGGTTTGTGATATATGGGATACCACGCTAAGGGCTGTGTCCAGGCACTCCATGTTGTGTCGTCGGCAGGTAGCCTAGTGGTTAAGAGCGTTGGGTCAGGGTCACTGGTTTGAATCCCCAAGTCAACTGGGTGAAACGTCTGTTGATGTGCCCTTGGCCAAGGTATTTAACCCTAATTGCTCATGTAAATCACTCTGGATAACAGCGTCTGCTAAATGACTAAAATGAAAGAGCAGCCCTTAGCTGTGGTATGGGCCTTATTGCTTAATTATATAAGGTTGACATAATAATTAACCTGGGAAAAGCCTGTCTGCCAATCTCAGTATGAGGTGCATAGCTAATGGCCATGCAAAGGTTATGGATGCAGAAAAACAGTAGGCCTTCAGATAATTGCAGTACTTAACATTTGAGCTAATACATTATGTAAGTTATTGACTGGTATGTCCTAGTCCACACTACAGCAGCAACATATCAGTAGCAAAGCTTTTTCTTCCATCCTCTCATCTCCCTTTTTTCCCTCTCAACACACACACACACACATCTCTCTCACTCTCACTCTCTCCCATCCCTAACCCCCCACACAGTCTCTCCCTCCCTCTCCCTACCCCTTTCTCCATCCCCTTCTCCTGCTGCGAGGTCCTGTCAGTACCAGTAAGGAGTCTCTATGTGCTAAGTGGTTGTGATGTGTGGAATAAATTTTTTTAATACTCAGCTATGTCTGTCACACACCTGACCTTAGAGAGCCTTTTTATGTCTCTATTTGGTTTGGTCAGGGTGTGATTTGGGGTGGGCATTCTATGTTTTGTTTTCTATGATCCAGTCTGGAGCCCCCAGCGACGGCCTCCAGTCCGGAGCCCCCAGCGACGGTCCCCAGTCCGGGGCCCCAAGCTACGGTCCCCAGTCCGGAGCCCCCAGCGACGGTCCCCAGTCCGGGGCCCCAAGCTACGGTCCCCAGTCCGGAGCCCCCAGCGACGGTCTCCAGTCCGGGGCCCCCAGCGACGGTCTCCAGTCCGGGGCCCCCAGCGACGGTCTCCAGTCCGGGGCCCCCAGCGACGGTCTCCAGTCCGGGGCCCCCAGCGACGGTCTCCAGTCCGGGGCCCGCAGCGAGGGTGCCCAGTCCGGGGCCCGCAACGAGGGTCCTCAGTCCGGGGCCCGCAACGAGGGTCCCCACACCAGACATGCCACCAAAGTGGGGTGAGCCAGTGGTGGAGCGGGGTCTGCGTCCCGCACCTGAGCCGCCACCGCGGATAGATGCCCACCCAGACCCACCCCTATAGGTTCAGGTTTTGTGGCCGGAGTCCACACCCTCGGGGGGGTACTGTCACGCCCTGACCTTAGAGAGCCTTTTTATGTCTCTATTTGGTTTGGTCAGGGTGTGATTTGGGGTGGGCATTCTATGTTTTGTTTTCTATGATTTTGTGTTTCTATGTTTTGGCCGGGTATGGTTCTCAATCAGGGACAGCTGTCTGTCGTTGTCGCTGATTGGGAACCATACTTAGGTATCCCTTTTTCCCTCCTTTCGTTGTGGGTAGTTGTCTTTGTTTGTGGCACTAAAGCCCTTCAGCTTCACGGTCCGTTTTGTGTGGTTTATTGTTTTTGTTGGCGTCATTCTAAAATAAAAGTAATGTACGCTTACCACGCTGCACCTTGGTCCGCTTCTTCCAGCATCGACCGTGACAGAACTACCCACCACCAAGGGACCAAGCAGCGTGCGCCATCCTGGAGGTTGAGCTGGACCGGGGAGGGGAGAACGGCAGGGGACAAGACCCGGTCACGGAAGCCCGAGAGGCAGCTCCCCCCAAGAATTTGGGGGGGGGGGGAACACGGGGGGATGGGCGGAGTCGGAGTTTAGACCTGAGCCAACTCCCCGTGCTTACCGTGGGGAGCATGTGACTGGTCAGGCACCGTGTTATGAGGTGATGCGCACGGTGTCTCGAGTGAGCATTCACAGGCCGGAGTGCGTCCTGTGCCAGCGCCTCGCATATGCAGGGCGAAAATAACCATCCAGCCAGAACGGGTTGTGCCAGCTCTGCGCTCGAGACCTCCAGTGCGCCTCCACGGCCCAGTGTATCCGGTGCCAGCGCCAAGAACCAAGCCTCCATTATGTCTCCCCAGCCTGGTGAGTCCTGTGCCTGCTGCCAGAACCAGGCCTCCTGTATGTCTCCCCAGCCTGGTGAGCCCTGTGGCAGCTCCATGTACCAGACTGCCCATACATCTCCTGACTCCAGTGATGATCTATGGCAAGAAGCCTCCAGTGATGATCCATGGCAAGAAGCCTCCAGTGATGATCCATGGCACGAAGCCTCCAGTGATGATCCATGGCACGAAGCCTCCAGTGATGATCCATGGCACGAAGCCTCCAGTGATGATCCATGGCAAGAAGCCTCCAGTGATGATCCATGGCAAGAAGCCTCCAGCAATGATCCATGGCACGAAGCCCAGCGATGATCCATGGCACGAAGCCTCCAGCGATGATCCATGGCACGAAGCCTCCGTTGGAGGTTTTGGCCGGGTATGGTTCTCAATCAGGGACAGCTGTCTATCGTTGTCTCTTATTTGTAAACTATACTTAGGTAGCCATTTTTCCCTCCTTTCGTTGTGAGTAGTTAACTTTGTTTGTGGCACTAATGCCCTGTAAGCTTCACGGTTGTTTCTTTCGTTTGTTGTTTTGTTGGCGACATTTCTAAAATAAAAGGAAAATGTACGCTCACCACGCTGCATCTTGGTCTTCTTCCAGCATCGGCCGTGACAATGTCACTTAAACATATTCATTCAAACCTTAAGACACTAACAAGTTTGCAGTTTTAATGTGTTATAAAATACAATAACATACAGTATTAACATAGAAAAAACACTAACATGATCTCTAACATTGACAGTGGTTTAATCAACAGTGTTTGATTAGATTAGGATTTAGATGAGGAATTCCTGTCCAGAATACATTAGGATATATCACAGCTAATTTCTCTAACATGTTTATAGACATACTCACTATATAATACTGAAATACTATCTAGTGTGCTGTGTAACCGTGTAGGTCCATAGTGTGCTTTTACATGATAGTAAAAATAGCCTAAATTAATTCCCAAAAGATTTAAATGTGACATTTATAGATTCAGTGTTACCAGAGTGTGTCTGTATGCGTGTGTCAGGCCAGCCCTGCTATCTGTGCGGCCTCAGTTTGGATCTCTCTAGCCTGCAGGCAGTACATTAGCGAAAGCTCCCTCACCCTTCTCACTTCCTGCATGGTCTCAATCAGGTTCTCCTCCAGCCTACAGTGGTCCTGATGAGTTGGTGCCACCTCCCTGACCTGCTCCGCCATTCGCTCCCCCCGACTAAGCAGCCAGTCTATCAGCACCTGGAGCTTGGTCCCGGCAGCAACTATTGCTATGGCGCCCTGGGAAAAGCCCCTGAGCTCATCCTGAGCCAACCGGAGTAGGCGAGGTAGAGACTTCTCTCCCTCATCCACAGACCTCAGCGGAACCACAGAGAGAGAGAAGTCATACCCCTTTATCACCACGGTTACCCTGTAGCTGTCCTCTGGAGCGAGAGAGAGAGGGAAAGATAAAAAAGTTATATGGCTTCATCTGTAGTAGGAGTGAGAGGCGTAAAAAGAGGACATCTTTTGAAAAATAGATTTTTAGCTCAACAAAACTAACCTGGTTAAATAAAGGTTAAATAAAAAAAAGAGAAATAAATAGAAAGGAAGGGCATGGCTCTGTTATGTGTGTGTGTGTGTGTGTGTGTGTGTGTGTGTGTGTGTGTGTGTGTGTGTGTGTGTGTGTGTGTGTGTGTGTGTGTGTGTGTGTGTGTGTGCGTGCGTGCGTGTGTGTATGCATGTGTGTATGTGTGCAGATGTGTGTGTGTGCGTGTGTGTGTCTCACCGTACTCCTCCTTGATCTTCCTCACACACTCGGTCAGAGTCAGGGTGCTGTCGTTGTTACAGTTGTAAGTGCGGCGAAGAGATATGACGCGTTCCTTCATGACATTATAGCTCTCATGTTGTTGGTTGAACGTCTCGGTCACATCAGAGAACCGCTGGTCCAAGTCCTTCACACCCACACGCTTCGGGACCAACTGACCACTCCGACTCACTGAAACACACACACACACACACACACACACACACACACACACACACACACACACACACACACACACACACACACACACACACACACACACAGTCAATAACACACACATACACACTTGTAATATGATGGTAATATGTGTGATTGAACCTGTGGGTGCTGGTCGAGGCTGTCTGGCCGACACTGGCTTCTCTGATTCTGGAAGCTTGGGGTGCAGTAGAGGCTGTCTCTGTAACACACACGTTCCACTATGTGTGATTGAGGTATAGGGCGGGTTATACTAATCCGATCAATGTCTAATACTGTAACAACATACCTATTCTATTCAGTAGTCCGTGTTTCACTCAGTTGGTAATATTGTGGCATAACACTTCCTGATGCAGAAACATGTACGTTGTGTGTTGTCATACATGCAATGAACTATTGGCTTAACATGATACGTTTTTAAACAAGCCTATTTGAAAGTAGCCTAATGCATGAGTGATTATAATGTGCTTGTATGTATCTTATTCCACAAATGCCTCCCTCGGGTAAAAAAACATGTGGTTGTACGTGTTACTGTAAGCACACCCAGAAAATAAATCATGCTTCTTTCCTGTTCCCATATACAGTACCTCGTCGGTGTCTTCGGAAGGAAAAACACAGCGGCAACAAAATAGCACAGACATTGCGGCTGAAATAAATGATCCCGAGACCCGACAGTTAATCCTCGCAAACAATCTCTCGTTATTGTTTGTCACAGACTTTATTTTTCTCTCTCGTTATCCAGGTCAATCCATCACTGCCCTGCATTCCTGGTGACGTCATCTGTCATGGGACTTGCGGGAAAGTTTTGTAGCTGTACTACAATAGATAGGACAGGTGCACACAATTTATATGCCGGAACTGTACAGGTGAAATGCATAGCTATACGTTTTAGCATTCAATAGTAAACAACAAAGACATTTGACACGTCAGCTCCGTCTTTTTCGGTAGTGCATTTCAGTGGTATAAAGTACTTAAAGAAAAACTATTTAAAGTACTGCTTAAGTATTTTGGGGGGGTATCTGTACTTTACTTCACTATTTATATTTTTGCCAACTTTTACTTTTACTTCACTACATTCCTAAATAAAATAATCTAATTTTTACTCCATACATTTTCCCTGACGCCCAAAAGTACTTGTCACATTTTGACAGGAAAATGGTCCAATTCACGCACTTATCAAGAGAACATCACTGGTCATCGCTACTCTCTGATCTGGCGGATTCACTAAACACAAATGCTTCGTTTGTAAATTATATTGGTGTGCCCCTGGCTATCCGTCAAACTATCTGGTTTGCTTACTATAAGGCATTTGAAATGATTTATACTTTTACTTTTGATACTTTAGTATATTTAAAACCAAATACTTTTAGATTTTTACTTGAGAAGTATTTTACAGGGTGACTTTCACTTTTACTTTACTCGGTGACTTTCATTTTCTATTAAGTTACCTTTACTTTAAGTCAAGTATGATAATTGAGTACTTTTTCCAACGCTAGTGCCTTTATGAAACGACAAACCGTAGGCTGCCTGTAAGAAATACACTTTTTCCGTTCAGAATGAAAACAGATAAACGGAGGCGGTCTGTCAACTGACGCTAGAGGGCAATATTTGACAGCTGCTGCTACTGATTCTACCACAACAGGGAGCCGGAAGAAGTGAGGAAGTGGTCAGTGCCAGAGATACTCTGACAGTGCTAGCCGGCTAGCTAACACATACAATAAGAACCCACTTTTCTTAACTTATTCTGTGAGCAAACTAAACCAATATTATAGCCCAGCGGTTTACTCGCAGCGAGTCAACATCAAGATTCGTGTATATACGAGCTGGACATGCCTATGTATGTAGCTAGCTGCTGAACTGCACGCAGTCTATATAGCTAGCTAGCGTAATTACTATCTCCAAAACAAACAGGGTGTGCTGTGCAGTGGACTTTGGCAGCAGCAGAGTGGGAGTTCTAGCTACTATTGCAAGCTAGCCAGTTTATCCATACACATTATTATTGGTGCGTATTTGAATTTCCTGTCTTATGAGGCTATTGACAATCCTAAGTTAACTAAATATACACTAAATTTAGTAGCCAGCAGCTATGGCCAGCACCAGCATGGCTTCTGCAGCTGTAACAGGAGACAAACCCTCAGGTTCGGGTTCTAAGAAGAAGAATGAAAAGAAGTTTGCTTCCAAAGAGGAGTCCAGATTCCTGTCCAGTATCATGGGCGTCATGAACAACCTAAGGAAACAGGTGTGTGCGCGCCGTGTGTGTGTGTGTGTCTCTCTAACAGTGTGTGTCTAACAGTGTGTGTTTTCTGCAGGGTACCCTATGTGATGTGATCTTGGTGGTTCAGGGGAAACATATTCCTGCTCACAGAGTGGTTTTAGCTGCAGCCAGCCACTTCTTCAGCCTCATGTTTACTAGTGAGTACACTACACACATACTCAACTTTGTTGTAACCCTATCTCTTTCTACCCTACCTCTAATTACCCAATGTGACACGTCTCTCTCTATCGCTCCTCCTCCATATCTCTCTCTCCATATCTCTCTCTAGCCAGCATGATGGAGTCTACCAGTCACGAGGTGGAGTTGAGGAGTGCTGAGCCTGAGATCATAGAACTGTTGGTGGAGTTTGTCTACACCGCTCGGTAAGACGCGCGCACACACTCGAATGGCCATCCATATGGGACACTTCAGACACAAAACACACCCCAAACCGTGTGTGTGTTTCAGTATCTCAGTGAACAGCAGTAATGTCCAGTCTTTGCTGGATGCAGCCAACCAGTACCAGATAGAACCTGTGAAGAAGATGTGTGTTGACTTCCTAAAAGAGCAAGTCGATGCAACCAACTGTCTGGGTAAGACATGTCTAGATTCTATACATCTATAATAGTGTCTCTCAAATTCACCTCCACACAAACACACTCCTTAACCTCTGGTCTCTCTCTAGGCATCTCTGCTCTAGCGGAGTGTTTGGACTGTCCAGAATTGAAGCTGTCAGCGGATGACTTCATCCATCAACACTTCACTGAGGTCTATAAATTGGATGAATTCCTCCAACTGAACGTCACCCAGCTCACACAGCTACTGCACCAAGACACACTCACTGTCCGGGCCGAGGACCAGGTAACATACACACACCAAGATACTTTACCATGTTGTCATTAATGTGTGTAGATCACTGGCTCAAGTATGACATGCCCCCCCCCCCCTCTATTTCTCTCTCTCCCTTTCTGTGTGTTTGTGTGTGTAGATCTATGAGTCTGCGGTGCGGTGGCTGAAGTATGATGTGTGTAACAGACAGAGTCACATGGTGGAGGTGTTGGGCTGTGTTCGTTTCCCTCTGGTGTCCAAAGCCTTCCTCTCTAAGACCGTCCAGGCTGAACCCCTCATACAGGACAACCCAGAGTGTCTCAAGATGGTCATCAGTGAGTACACACAGCTGCATATGGGTCTTACTATAAACTGGGGTACCAGTGAGGATTTCCTACACTGGACAACTTGTTACAGCTTTTGATAAGTCGTTGATAATAATCTGCAAACCATTTTCATGTCATTACATTAAGATATACAGTGGAGCAAAAAAGTATTTAGTCAGCCACCAATTGTGCAAGTTCTCCCACTTAAAAAGATGAGAGAGGCCTGTAATTTTCATCATAGGTACACTTCAACTATGACAGACAAAATTAGGGGGAAAAATCCAGAAAATCACATTGTAGGATTTTTTATGAATTTATTTGCAAATTATGGTGGAAAATAAGTATTTGGTCAATAACAAAAGTTTATCTCAATACTTTGTTATATACCCTTTGTTGGCAATGACAGAGGTCAAATGTTTTCTCTAAGTCTTCACAAGGTTTTCCCACACTGTTGCTGGTATTTTGGCCCATTCCTCCATGCAGATCTCCTCTAGAGCAGTGATGTTTTGGGGCTGTTGCTGGGCAACACAGACTTTCAACTCCCTCCAAAGATTTTCTATGGGGTTGAGATCTGGAGACTGGCTAGGCCACTCCAGGACCTTGAAATGCTTCTTACGAAGCCACTCCTACGTTGCCCGGGCGGTGTGTTTGGGATCATTGTCATGCTGAAAGACCCAGCCACGTTTCATCTTCAATGCTCTTGCTGATGGTAGGCTTTGTTACTTTGGTCCCAGCTCTCTGCAGGTCATTCACTAGGTCCCCCCGTGTGGTTCTGGGATTTTTGCTCACCGTTCTTGTGATCATTTTGACCCCACGGGGTGAGATCTTGCGTGGAGCCCCAGATCGAGGAAGATTATCAGTGGTCTTGTATGTCTTCCATTTCCTAATAATTGCTCCCACAGTTGATTTCTTCAAACCAAGCTGCTTACCTATTGCAGATTCAGTCTTCCCAGCCTGGTGCAGGTCTACAATTTTGTTTCTGGTGTCCTTTGACAGCTCTTTGGTCTTGGCCATAGTGGAGTTTGGAGTGTGACTGTTTGAGGTTGTCGACAGGTGTCTTTTATACTGATAAGTTCAAACAGGTGCCATTAATACAGGTAAAGAGTGGAGGACAGAGGAGCCTCTTAAAGAAGAAGTTACAGGTCTGTGAGAGCCAGAAATCTTGCTTGTTTGTAGGTGACCAAATACTTATTTTCCACCATAATTTGCAAATAAATTCATTAAAAATCCTACAATGTGATTTTCTGGATTTTTGTCCCTCCTTTTGTCTATCATAGTTGAAGTGTACCTATGATAAAAATTACAGGCCTCTCTCATCTTTTTAAGTGGGAGAACTTGTACAATTGGTGGCTGACTAAATACTTTTTTGCCCCACTGTAGGTGGGATCATAGCTATGGTTGGTGCCTTGAAGGATTTGTCCAAAATCTTGTGACATAAAACATTACTTTTCTGTCCTTGCATTTATGGCAATGTAAGTTGTCTTTATATCATATATTAGGCATTAATCAGTTAAATTAGACATTGAACTTGAACCCTGTAAGAATCCTGGATCTAACTGTCAGTTTTTGTATAGAGATCTCAGAAATGCAGTGTAACTACATAACATTTTGTAAATGCTTTAAAAAAGTAAATACTATTGAAAAATCAAATGTCTCTGACCGAGAGGGACCTTACCTTGATACTTAAAACCTAAATCCAAACTGTCATTAACATGCTTCTTCAATCATTATGCATACTACTTGTTGGATTCGCATTTGGTATCCATTTTATTCAATTTTTGATCAGTTTTTGTCAGAGATGTGACCACTTTCGTTTGTTTTCCGCCGCTTCAATTAAAGGGCGCTGCGCAACTCTGTTGCGGTAAAACCATGTGCGGTTATTATGATGATGATCTCATGTTGGCTTCAACTTGGCTTTCCATACAAATCCTTCCTGTTTTTTGGTCACTTTCTCATGATAACAGCGATGGTGAGATTAATGCTACTGCTATTCATGGCTTTATTATATGTGCCTGCGTCAGCCATATAGGCTACAGAAACATTGCCGTGCATGCATCCAATCTATTTAGTCAGGAAATGTCCACATTATTCTCACATATTTTAGAATGTAATAATAATTTGAATATCAAGGCCTAAAAAATGCATTATTCTTAGTGATAAGGGCCTACTTTTTCTTTTACACTTTTTGCATGCTTTTTGGGGGGAGGGGGGTTCCCTATACTGTATGTACAGTTATATAAATTATACAATTGTATAACATTGAGGTCCTTGAAAATTACAATTAAGTCACTGAAAAAGTCCCCAAAAGTCCTTGAATCCGACTTGCCAATGTCTGTATGAACCCTGCTTAAAGATGTGTGGTCCTCGGCCTAAGGAGGAAGTATAAGTGGAGTTATGGGACAATGTGCATATATGTGGAACTGCATTTAAACTCATTTTTTGTTGTTTCAAACCATTTTGACGTGTGGATCCCAATGTCACACATTGGCCCCATTATTTATGTTGGTGTGTGTAACCTCTTTTGTGTATCTAGGTGGGATGCGGTACCACCTGTTGTGCCCAGAGGATCGTGAGGAGTTGGGAGAGAACAGTCGCCCGCGGCGTAAGAAACACGACTACAGGATTGCTCTGTTTGGAGGCTCGCAACCACAGTCCTGCAGATACTTCAACCCTAAGGTACACAAACACACCTTTGTAATCCTACATGTGCTTCATCTCAAAGAACATTACGTCACTTAGATAAGGCCAGTCTGTAGTCCATCTGCTCTCATTCAAGTATGTGGGGATGTTAATGAAACGGCTGAATCATTTCAAGTACGGGCCGTGTGTGTCCAGGACTACAGCTGGTCAGACATTCGTTGTCCGTTTGAGAAGCGTCGTGATGCCACGGCGGTGTTCTGGGATAATGTTGTTTACATCCTGGGAGGATCTCAGCTGTTCCCCATCAAGAGGATGGACTGTTACAACGTACTGAAGGACAGCTGGTACTCCAAACTAGGTACTGGAAAGTGTGTGTGTGTTGTATTAGTGACTGAAATGGGAGTAGTGTGACTTGTGTTGCAACACAGAAAAATGTGTGTGTGTTAGGGCTGGGTGATATATTGTGAAAAACAGCATACCCCAGTATGGATATAATACCATCTATAGAGGTATTTTGATACAGTGCTAAATAAATGAAAAGTTCTACATATTGGACTACTTCACTGTCAGCTTTGTCCTAGTTTGGTTGTGTATAAAACCATCAGAATGAAGAAAGCCCATTAAAACCACTTGGAATACATTTTTTGCCATTCTAGGGTCATTCCGTTCATAAAACATTTAGTATTCGGTATCTTTTAATACCATCAAATACGCACTCCCATGTGGTCTAAAATGAGAAAAATATTGTGTGTTTGTTCTTACATTTTCTCTTCTGTAAACCAGGCCCCCCTACACCACGGGACAGTCTGGCTGCTTGCGCCTCTCAGGGCAAGATCTACACCTCTGGAGGGTCGGAAGTAGGTGAGCTTCACACACACACCGGAGAACAGGGAAGTATTGGGCTGATGGCTTATCTATATTAGTATTGTAGCGTACCATTGTATCTCCTTTGTATTGAAGTGTTTGTGCTCCTTTCTGTGTGTGTCTGTCCGTCTCTCCCTCCAGGCAGCTCAGCATTGAACCTGTTTGAGTGTTATGACACGCGGTGTGAGTCATGGCAGACCAAAGCCAGTATGTTGATGCCTCGCTGTAGCCACGGCAGCGTGGAGGCCAATGGGCTCATCTACGTCTGCGGAGGGTCCCTAGGCAACAACGTCTCTGGGAGGGTCCTCAGCAACTGTGAGGTCTATGACTCCGTTAAGGAGGAGTGAGTCTAATCACACATACTATGGCAGCCCCCCGCACCTTTCTGATTCAGAGGGGTTGGGTTGAATGTGGAAGACACATTTCAGTTGAAGGCATTCAGTGGTACAACTGACTAGGTATCCCCCCCTTTCCCTTTCGGAAGTACTCGCTCACACACACCATACTCCTCTAGAAGTTAATAACTGTGTGTATCTTCTGTGTGTGTTTTTAGATGGAGGGAGCTGAGTGGGATGAGGGAAGCCAGGAAGAACCACGGTCTGGTGTTTGTCAACAACAGAATCTATGCTGTGGGAGGAATGAACGGACTGGGTATGGCACACACACACACACACACACACATACACTGTCGAGTATGTTTGGGGTATATTTATATGTGTGAGTGTATAGGTGGGCTGGACTCGGTGGAGTACTATGACATCGGCAGGAATGAGTGGCACGTTGCCGCGGCGATGCCGTGGCGTGGGATGAACGTGAGGTGTGCTGCAGTCAGCGGAGTGATTTACGTACTGGCAGGTTTCCAGGGTGTCGGACGACTAGGACACATCCTGGAGTACCACACTGACACTGACAGGTACACACACACACATTTGTGTATGATTTCCTGTGTGTGTTTTATCTTACTCCTTTGTGTGTGTGTGTGTGTAGGTGGGTGACGTGCAGTAAGGTGAGAGCGTTCCCCGTCACCAGCTGTCTGATCTGTGTGGTGGACACCTGTGGGGCCAAGGAAGAGGAGACTGAGTCAACACACACTCACACAGTACCCCCATCATCATCCACAGCATAACCCAGGGTCTTTTAAATGTTTTATCTGTTGTGCTTTTATTTGGAGGACGAGAGCTGGTCAGTGTGGTATGAAACTGCTGTAGTGGAATCATGTTGAAGCTTCACATTGACAGAAATCATAGAGAACACACTCTTTGAGGCGAGGTGCTGACTAGCAGAACATAGAACTGGGAAAATACTAACATGAAAGTCACTCAGTGATGATTGCCTTCAGACAGAAGCTGAATGTTAAAGCTACAGATGAACGACTGATCTAAGAGCTTTCAGCTGATACACTTAGTCTCAACTAAACATGTTTTTATCAGACCTGGGTCAAATACTTTTAACTACTTGAAAGTAGATGGCACTAATCCATTGGTTGTATTTTACCATGTAAATGAAATCAAGTGCCGCTCAAGAATTTGAAAATATGATTCTATACTATGTATTTTATGCTATTGTGTGTATTTAATTGTACTGTTTTATGTTGTACTGCAATGAAATTATGTAATGTCTGAGGTTATAGAAGAAACTTTAGCATTTTTACTACTGTATGTATGTGATGACTGTTACATGAAATTGAAAATAAACAGAACGCTGGAACTGAACATGTTTTTATTTGGTTACTAATAGTTAAGTAACTCTTATTATGGTCTGGTTGGGTTTCTATGTGGACATTGAGACTAATGATAAGAACAATATGCACATCATTGAGTTTACACATTTGATTAAAAACAGTTCAAAGGCTCAATGTTTTGTGTAGACTCATATGCTGACAAGGTGACATCAGCTGCTTGTTAAGATGGCATTAGCTCCCGTAAAGGCCTCATGAAGGCCATACGTATACATACTTTATATGTCCTAATTAAAAGGAAGCGTTTCATCAAATGTTAATCATTTAGAATCGTCATTGAAACGCAGCATTCCCTGAGTGGGTTTAAATCATATGGATTAATGCTTCCTAAAATAGTGTACCTATACCACAGGCCATCTCTTTCTTTTCATCCCACTCCTCTCTTTCTAAGCTGTAAAAAGAGGAACAACGTTTATTCATGAGCACCACGTTGACAAGAAAGAACCTACAGTAGTCTCCTCACTCCTCTCACTCTTCATCCTCAGTCATCAGCAGAGCAAACCTGTTGTTTATCTCCTGGGAGGAAGGGGCTCCTCCCCTTCTCCCTCCTTTCTCTCCTCCTCCTCTCCCCCTCTTCCTCCTCCCTGATGATGATGAGGGTAGTGTATTTGGCATGCAGTCCTCCAGAGCAGCCAGTAGGGAGTGGTAGATATGCCCAGAGAGAGGAGCTGCAGCCAGAACAGACTCAGGAGAACAACCCCCTCTCAGACGGCCAACCAAACCATGGACCAGACTACCACTGAATAACCTGGGGGACAGAGGGACAGTATGGTTCAAACGGGTAGGGGCAGTTTGTGTGTGTGTGTGCTTGCGTTACCTACCATGCTGTGTCTGGTTCAGGCAGGGGCAGACACAGTAGCTGGTTCAGACTGAGCACACTCCACAGGCAGGCCTGCCATTGGCTGAGGGAATGAGCCACGCCCACATCGAAACCCCGCCTGTCTCCTGGCCGCAGGCGAAGCTTCATCCACAGGTTCCGTTCTGCGGCTGAGTTAGAGCGAGAACTGGTTTAGTGTGTATGTTGGTGTACGAAAGACAAGACTGTACAACCAAATATTTGGGCACTTTGCAATGTGATGTTTTTTGTGGATCTAACTAAAGTGTTTGTGTGTGTGTTTTTGCACACTTTATGCGCGTGCCTGTGTGTTTGCATGTGTGCACACTGCCCCTACCTGTGTTCTGGCTCTGTCCAGGATGAGTGTTCCGGGCCATCTCTCCATGGACCATGCCCAGCAGCAGAGCCTGTACCTGGGGTAGAGAGGGAAAAGGTCTGGCCTCTCTCCTCCAGAACCCAGTCACTCCAAGGGCCAGCCTAAGGTGAGGAGGTAGGGGGGACAGAGAGGACTCCTTCACCCCCAGAACATGATACAGTACTCCCAGCCGCACTGACACAGGAGCCTATAGAGAGATGGAGCGAGAGAGAGGGAGGGAGAGGGAGGGTTGGGGGGTTAGTAAAATCAAAAGGAAGATGACACTATGGACAAAAAAGTAACAATCTTGGGGGGAAAAGTAGACTGAGTGTGTTGTTATGGTTACCAGGCATAGTGTGTTGATATTGTTACCTGCCAGTGTGTTGCTATGATTACCTGCCAGAGAGTTATGGTTACCTGGCAGAGTGTCTCAAGTTGTAGCCTGGTTCCATGGGTCCGTGGCTCCACCTGGCACTTCCTCAGGTTCAGATTGTGTCTGTCGTACTCCTCCACAAACACACTCATACCTCTGTCACTCTCCACAGCGCTAGGGAAGTTGTTCTCACCCTGACCACTGCCTGAGGAAGGCTCTGCACTCCCCTGACCCATACCCTGTTTCTGACCTCTGCCCCTTCCCCTCATCCCCCACTGCCTTCCTCCCCTCCCCCTTTCTCCCTGTCCCTCTACCTGGGTCTCCTGTCCACCTTGTCTCTGGACCCTGTGACCCTCTCCCCACCCCGTCTCTCCCCTCTCGCCCTGCTCCTGATTGGCCAGTAGGATCCCATAGAGGGCCTGTCGTATGGCCGTGGCACTGCAGTGGCTGCTGGGTAGTCGGCTGTTTTCCACCTGAGGGATGAGCAGCACCCTCCTGAGCTCCAGGACATCCAGCACCAGGGGGGCCATCGCCCCGCTCCCTGCGGCCCAGCACAGCCACTCTGGCAGCGGGCAGGGAGTAGCAGCCCACAGCCCCTCTGGCGACCTGGATGAGCCTCCAGAGAACCAGGTAGAGAGACGGCTCTGAGGAGTCAGATGGTACTCTTGCATGCCTGACCACAGCACAGAACACAGGCCGGACTTCTCTCCTCCTCTCCCCCTTCCTCCTCTCCCTCTCTCTCCTCCTCCTCCTCTTTCTACTCCTCCTGTCAGTCTCCCCACCTCCTGCAGAGCCTCCTCAGGTCCAGGGAAGGAGGAGAGCCAGAGAAGGAGGCCCTCTATATGGGATTGGCTCCCTCCGCCCCTGCCTCCCCTCTTCCCTCCTGTGGTCAGCTGAGGGAGGAGTGTGTGTATGTGTTTGTAGGTTTGTTCTGTAGTGTAGTCATTCCCTGCCAGGACAGCACACAGCGGCAGAAGTTCCCGGTTCATTCCCCTGAAGTGCTGGCACATCCCACTGACCGTGTAGCGTCTGGCTGGGATGTAGTGATTTGGAGGGGAACCGCTAACACTGGCCCATTGGAAGAACCGGAATGGAATATAACCACCTGGAAATAGAGGCGGGAGAAAGGGATGAGAGAGAGGGGGGAGGGGTAAGATAAAAACTGGAAGGAGACCTTCACTTCCTGGTCTGGCTCCACCCACCTGGCAAGTCAAAGATGTAAAAGTCGCTGTCATTGGTCAGAACTGGACAGCCCCACTGATTGGCCAGGCAGGCAATCTCCCAGTCTGCCTCGGCGGGGCACTGGACCAACGGGACACCTCGCTGGGAGAGGACCTGAGGGAGGGACAGAAAAAAAAGAATGTGATGCAAAAAAGGAGAAGAGTGGTGTGTATGAGTTCGCCTGTATGCTGTACGTGTGTATGTCTCTGGGTCCGTCTGTGTGTGTCTGTACCTGGATGAAGACGTGTCTTGTGAGGAGGGGGAGAACGGAGCCGTGTCGGCCCCGGGACAGAGACTCAGCCTCTTGGATCTTACTCTGCAGCCGCTGCCTCAGGGTGGACAGCTTCTTATCACTGGGGTCCATGCCTGACACACACACACCAGGGTTTCCATTAGGAAAATGTGGCGCTGGACAACGTGACCGGGAAGATTCAAATTTTCGGGCCATTTGAGAAATCTATCGGACCCATGTGCATAAGGGGCGTCCACCCACGGTGCTCAGAATGACAGAAATCCCATTTAGATTATGGTAATGCAGCTTAACAAAACATGCAACTCACGTAATGAAGCAGACAATAAAACGTCATTTTCAAACATTTGCCAATATACAATTCCCAGGAAAACACCATTCTAAAACAGCACACCCGGGAAAACACCATTCTAAAACAGCACACCTGGGAAAACACCATTCTAAAACAGCACACCTGGGAAAACACCATTCTAAACAGCACACCTGGGAAAACACCATTCTAAACAGCACACCTGGGAAAATACCATTCTAAAACAGCACACCTGGGAAAATACCATTCTAAAACAGCTCACCTGGGAAAACACCATTCTAAAACAGCTCACCTGGGAAAACACCATTCTAAAACAGCTCACCTGGGAAAACACCATTCTAAAACAGCACACCTGGGAAAACACCATTCTAAAACAGCACACCTGGGAAAACACCATTCTAAAACAGCACACCTGAGAAAACACCATTCTAAAACAGCTCACCTGGGAAAACACCATTCTAAAACAGCTCACCTGGGAAAACACCATTCTAAACAGCACACCTGGGAAAACACCATTCTAAACAGCACACCTGGGAAAACACCATTCTAAACAGCACACCTGGGAAAACACCATTCTAAACAGCACACCTGGGAAAACACCATTCTAAACAGCACACCTGGGAAAACACCATTCTAAACAGTGCACCTGGGAAAACACTATTCTAAACAGCGCACCTGAGAAAACACCATTCTAAACAGCGCACCTGGGAAAACACCATTCTAAACAGCGCACCTGGTAAAACACCATTCTAAACACCGCACCTGGTAAAACACCATTCTAAACAGCGCACCTGGTAAAACACCATTCTAAACAGCGCACCTGGTAAAACACCATTCTAAACAGCGCACCTGGGAAAACACCATTCTAAACAGCACACCTGATAGCTGTTATAAAGAGGGGGAATTTAAAGATGCAACAACTAGAATGGGTTGCTAATATGACTAGGATTGTGCGGAAAGGAAGTTCATATGAAAACCAATAGAACAGGAGTGAAATTGCATAGCGGTGGATTGAATAGGGAAGTAAATGGAAATACATGTGCCAAAATTATATAATTGCTCCTGTATGTATAGAAATAAATAAAATAATTCAAAATACTTCACCAGAAAGTATTATTTAGCCACGGAGGAAACAAGGGTTATTAGCTTATTTAAAAAAAATTGCTGTGGATTGTTTCAAATCATAAGCTCGTAAACCTATGCCTATTTGCGAAGTCCGCATTTTGGGCAGCACGCGTGGGAATAGGCCAAGCTGGTTATTGAGTTATGGGTGTCAGTGAAAAACATCTAAAATATGTGTCGAGATAATGTGTCTTGAGTTTAATTTAAAATGTTGAGAAGACATGAAGGGAAGGGAAGGGATGTGTGGCGAAGATACTGTATAGGCGAGTCTCTCTCTTGCGCATTCATTGTTTCATTGTGTGAATTGTTTGCCCTTTGATTATATATTGTTTTTATCAATTCCCCATTATACATGTCACCAGTAGTTAATTCCCGTCATTTGGTTACATCAATTTCTGTTAATGCATGTATTAATTACAGTTTTCACCGTTCTCATTCTCGGAGTGAAAACGTTGTTTGCAGAGTTCACAACCTGCTACACTTGCAAGAAACAAGTTTGGGTTTATTTCATAACCATAATTTACAAGATTTATAAATGTTTTCATTGTCTTGTTTGGAGTGCTCCACGTGAGCAATGAGCATGTGTCTAGTTTCTCTGTTCTGATAATGTTGTGGCCTCGCACGCATAGACGTGTCTGGCCTGCTGCGCGGAAATGTAGGAAAGTGTTGTTGCTTTTTACATCCATTGCGAATTATAATATATTACAACTTTACATCCTCACAGTAAGCTGTTTCAAAAATCTTTACAACAATCTCCCGCTCGATAATCGTCAGTTAAAGGCTACTGCTGCATTGGCCTATAGGCTATGAGTTCCATACGCTCATTTCCTTAGCCGCCAATGGATCTGGATATGGCAGAAGCTGGTGATCTCGCATTAGTTGACTTAACTTTTAGAATTTTAATTAAATGTTTATGATTAACCATTTGATAATGATTTTGAGAAATTAAAAGTTTATTATTGAAATGAAACGGTTCCACGAAAATGTGACTATGAAAATCCTAACTGGCACGCAGAACGGTAGAAATGGTAGGATAAATTGTCATCTTCCCCAAACTTGAAACTCACGCGCCTTTATAAAATAATTGCCTCCACGTTTCCATGGTCAGATTTAGCCTATAGGCTACTTTGAAGCAATGTAAGACATGCCTCATAATATGAAATAAAACATTCAGGTTTCAAACAATTAAGTATGTTTTCAAAATGCATACTGCCTCCAGCTCACATTGTAAAGTGGTTGGTGACCCACTGATAGCCTGTTGCCTGCACTTGAATGGTGAATGGGTGGCGCACTTCAATTACCAGTTGAGAAATAAAAAAGCTATTTTTAATTTAGAACCAAAACTGTTTTTAACACGAGATTACATTTAGAATTGTTGCGCAATGAATGGGCTTATAAAAGCACGTTTTACTCCAGCACCAACCAGCTGAGAATCTGCAGGAGAAATCCCGATCAAAATAGGCTCTAAATGCTGTGCGCATATGATAGTTGTGTTGGATAAATAAGATATCAGATGACAAACGAAAATACACAAAGGCCAATTTAATTCCACTATATTATGCAAAGTAACCTATAGACCGATAAGCATGACAGTCAAATGTATTTACATGAATTAATAAAAAAGCACACACACACACACACACACACACACACACACACACACACACACACACACACACACACACACACACACACACACACACACACACACACACACACACACCTCCTCCTCCTCCTTACCGCCATCCAGCACCACATAAGGCTGTATGTTGCAGGCCTCCAGTGCAGAGATGAAGGTAGACAGTAGGGCAGCGAAGGCATCGTAGTCCCCTCCGTGTGCCTGATCCAGTCCATGGTTTAGATAGAGCCTGAAGAACAGACTACAGCCATCTATCACAAGTCTGCTGTCTCTGAACCTGACGTCCTGGAACAAGCCCCTGTTACCCTCCACATAGCTGGTCAGACCATGGACACCCATCACATCACATCATATATATCGACTGCCCTGGAGGTAGAGAGTGAGGGAGAAAGAAAGAGAGGGAAGGAGTGTTGCGAAAGATAGGGGGTGTGGAGAGAGAGATAACGGTTCTTACAACCAATTTTACACGCAAGTATACAGAGCTACATCAAAAGGATTAAAGTATAAACTGTGTACTCATGTCTACACTACACATTATTGGTATTCTGGAGAATGTGTTCATCCTGATCTTGTTTAGGGGCTGACTTGTGGTCAGGGAAAAACATATTTCCTGGAAAACATTAACGTGACGAGGCGCAGACCTTGCTGTGCAGTGTGCATAGCCTATTGTGTTAACGTGAAATATAAAACGACACAGATATATATGAACTACATTAGATATAATCCAGACGTTGCTGTGCATATTGTATTGACGTGAAATATAAAATGAGACAGATAAATATGCACGTTAATTGTCATAAAACTCACCAGTTTCACTTCAAAAGAACCTCCCCTATCGACATGCCAAGTTTACTTCCTGCTACGTCAAAACAAGCGCGAAAGGAACCTTGGGAGATTGAGTTTCAAAATGTATTTTTGTTTAACTAAGCCATTTAAGAACAAGTTCTTATTTGCAATGACAGCCTACCCCCAGCCAAACCCTAACGACGCTGGGCCAAGTGTGCACTGCCCTATGGGACTCCCAATCATAGACAGTTTTGATACAGCTTGGAATTAAACCAGGGTCTGTAGTGACACCTCCAGCACTGAGATGCAGTGCCTTAGACCGCTGCTCCACTCGGGAGCCCCTAAATCCACTTGCTAAATTCATTGTATAAAAAAACAACCCATTGCAAAATAAAATATAATTTTATTACTCTCACTGAATATTTTATGTAAAAGAGTTGTCTCCTTGCAATGCATCAGTTCACTGTTCAGCTGGCCTTAGGGTGACCACATTTAAAATACCCAAATGTGGGACAACAGGATGATTTTGCGAGTCATTCGCAAGACAGTGTAGTCTACATTAATATTTTTTGTGTTGTGCACAGTCATTGCTGTTGAGAGAGAGCTGCAGCAGACAGAAGGCAGCTGAGTTTACTTTAGCCAACACAGGAAGGGAGAGAAACTGAGAAATAGTCCTAATCGTTCAAATAGTTTCGGGAGAGAGGATTGAAAGATGTGCTTTCTTTCTAGGTAGGCTATATAGCTAGCTCATCCGTCTCAAGATCAAATTGGCTATGTCTGGGATGGTTCAAACAAGACCATAGATACACCATTTCAGTGGAGGCTGCTGGGGAGAGGGCCGTCTCATAATAATGACTGGAACAGAGCAAATGGAATGGCATCAAACACATGGAAACCATGTGTTTTATGTATTTGATACCATTCCACCGATTCCGCTCCAGACATTACCATGAGCCCGTCCTCCCCAATTAAGGTGCCACCAAGCCTCTGTGCAACGTTCATACAACAAGGTATACTTTACATCAACAAATGTTAAAAAGCAATGAGGCTGATGCAACAGATCAGAACGCTTAAAATGTTGAAAACGATTATTTCTTCACATTATAAGCGCAGCAATGCACACATGGCAGTAGGCTATGCTCGAATGTTCCTAAATACAATTAGCGGGAACACACCATTCTAAAAAGCGCACCACATATGAGAGTGGTTTCATGTAACAGAGGTTAAAATGTCCCTTAGAAATTTAGAGAGGGTAAATCTACAGATGCAATAAACAACACCAGGATGGTGAATGCTGACTGTCTCCACTCAGATTGCAAGGTGGGTGACGTGTGAGGTGCGCAGCTGCAACAAGGTATCAGAGCATTTCGTATTATTCTTTCCGTAAATCAGAGTACTTTTCGTATGGTATATATTACTTTGTGGATATTCAGCACCCATTTCGTATGATGTGTTATGAATTCTAGCTAGGTGGCTAGGTGGTTAATGTTAGCTAGCTGGCTAAAGTGATGTCATTTACAAAATAGCCTCCAAAACCCTACTCAATAAATTGGATGCAGTCTATCACAGTGCCATCCGTTTTGTCACCAAAGCCCCATATACTACCCACCACTGCGACCTGTACACTCTCGTTGGCTGGCCCTCGCTTCATACTCGTCGCCAAACCCACTGGTTCCAGGTCATCTACAAGACCCTGCTAGGTAAAGTCCCCCCTTATCTCAGCTCGCTGGTCACCACAGCAGCACCTACCTGTAGCACGCGCTCCAGCAGGTATATCTCTCTAGTCACCCCCAAAACCAATTCTTCCTTTGGACGCCTCTCCTTCCAGTTCTCTGCTGCCAATGACTGGAACGAACTACAAAAATCTCTGAAACTGGAAACACCTATCTCCCTCACTAGCTTTAAGCACCAGCTGTCAGAGCAGCTCATAGATTACTGCACCTGTACATAACCCATCTACAATTTAGCCCAAACAACTACCTCTTTACCTACTGTATTTATTTATTTATTTATTTTGCTCCTTTGCACCCCATTATTTCTGTCTCTACTTTGCACTTTCTTCCAATGCAAACCAACCATTCCAGTGTTTTTTTTAGTTTTTATTTTACTTGCTGTGTTGTACTCACTTCGCCTCCATGGCCTTTTTATATTTTTATTTATTTATACATATATCTGTTTGCCTTCACCTCCCTTATCTCACCTCACTTGCTCACATTGTATATAGACTTATTTTTTTTTCACTGTATTATTGACTATATGTTTGTTTTTACTCCATGTGTAACTATGTGTTGTTGTATATGTCGAACTGCTTTGCTTTATCTTGGCCAGGTCGCAATTGTAAATGAGAACGTGTTCTCAATTTGCCTACCTGGTTAAATAAAGGTTAAATAAATAAAAAATAAATAAATAAAAAGGAAAGGGGGATACCTAGTCAGTTGTACAACTGAATGCCTTCAACTGAAATGTATCTTCCGCATTGGGGGGGGGGGGGGGGGGGGGGCTGCCTTAATCAACAGTCACGTCTTCGACACCCAGGGGAACTAACGTTAGCTACACTAAGGGTTGGGGTTAAGGTTAGGGTTAAGTTTTGGAGTTAGGCTAGGTGTTTGTGTTATTCGCCCACCCATCCACCCTGACCTTAGTTTTTGCCTTAAGTAACCATCTGTCTTATGTAACCATAACAAACATAACAATATCACACTAATTTGAGTGTCACTGATTTACTTTTACTATGTTACGTCTAGTATTTGAGACCAGGCTACAAATATACATAGCTTATATAGCCTAAAAGCCCATTTATGCTTGATCCAAAAATGTGGCCGGAGGCTCAAATTGGACGGTGTGACGCAATTGCGGAGCCTCCGGCAGCTTGCAGAGGCCAAATTGAGCTCCTTATCTCTTTGCCATGCACCTCCCAAATTGTGTAACAATGCTGAGGGCTCTGTATAGCTCAGCATTGACATGATTGGTTGACTGTAGGTGAGGGTGGGAGGTCTTGTATAAACACAAAATCACTTCCTTGAGAACAACTCTGCACTGCTCTGTGAAGTGCAAGAGGTATGAATGCTCTGACTTCTGCAGAGGCCATATCACCGTAAATGCTGCATGGCCAATGCAGACATCTGTGCCTTTTCCAGCCAATTCATGCTTGAATCTAAAATGTGGTTGGAGGCGTCACATGGATGGTGTGACGCAATTGCGGAACCTCCAGAGGCACTCAGAGTCCAAATTGAGCTCCATACTGCATCTCAATGCACCTCTCAAATGTTTTAACAATGTGGAGGGCTCTGTATAGCTCTGCATTGATATGATTGGTTGATGGTAGGTGAGGGCGGGAGGTCCTGTATAAACAAAAACTCACTTCCTTGACAACTTCCTTCACAACAGTTCTGCACTGCTCTGTGAAGTGCAAGAGGTATGAATGCCCTGACTTCTGCAAAGGCCATATCACTGTAAATGCTGCACAGCCAAGGCAGATGTCAGATTACCAAGCAGCGCCTTTAACCTAGGCTACACTTTTACATGTAGCCAAATTATTATGTAGGCTACATTTAGGCAAAATAGATTTAAATATACGATTTAAATGTTGGCCTTTTAGAGGCAATTTTTTTACATGTGAATTTCTGGCTCAGACAGCCCCCTCCTCTCCCCTGTAACTATTCCCCAGGTCGTTGCTGCAAATGAGAACGTGTTCTCAGTCAACTTACCTGGTAAAATAACGGTAAAATAAATAAAATAAAATAAAATAAAAAGAATAGACCCATGTTGCCATATGAAAACAGTAAAAATGTATATATATATATGGGATGGTTCATCTTCAGTTTGGGACAATTTCAATTACACTTCTGGATGATTCTGGGATGGTGATGAAAAAAGTTAGTATTGAGCCCTGTATGTAGCAGGTTAGCTGGCATTAGCCAGAAAGTTGAAGTCAGACTAGAGAGCTTCGCTTGACTTGGGCCGGAGCTGTCCAGGGCGCAATTCTGGCACCTCCAATTTTTGGGGAATTGCATACTGCCTCCGTTATAAAACAAAGTGAACTATCGCCGGCCTGGATTCACACACACCAGCAAAAAAGGTTTGATCAAAATGCAGTGAATGCGGATCTGCATTGAATAGCAATGGAGAATGCATTCATATCCGCTTTGTTCAATCTTATTTGACACTAGTCTGTGAAACAGGTGTATGCGTGGAGTTTGATAATGCGCAGGATGGTTCTTATGGTCATGAAAATTCTGGAAAAATCATGGAATTGTATTATTGTGTTTTCCTTTTTAATTATATTATCTACATATCAGCCATGATCAAAATTAGGCCTACCCTTCAGGGCGTCTGTGTGTGTGTGTGTGTGTGTGTGTGTGTGTGTGTGTGTGTGTGTGTGTGTTGTGCAACATCTGCGTGTGTACCACTGCGAGTGGGCAGTTGACGGAGGAGAGAGATTTCATCAGCAGGTAGCCTATAAAATAATGATAGACTAACTAAATAGCTAATTCAAAACATAATAAGCCATGCTACAACTATCTCGCTAGATAACGTTTTAGCTATAGGACTAAGCATTATTGTAATTGGCTCGTTGTCGCCTTTCCACTGGCACTGTTGAGAAATACATCGGACACGTTATTTGAAAGCTGGGATTCCCCTCTATTAAAAACAGTAGGCTATGTAATTCAGACACAAAGATCATAAAAAAATTGCCCAATTGACAAATAGCTTCCATGGTGTGCATATATATCTCCCCTAAAACATTCATATTTTTGCCTTATAAGGTTATAGATAAACATGTCTTAGTTAGCTACCTTACTTTGAATTAATTACTTTGAATGTACCTTTATTTAACTGAAGTAGCCTACCTTATCCATTTTATCCTTGATTCATTGAATGAGGGAATAATTATATAAAGACATGAAAGTATTTGGTTGTAATGTTGATATTTTATATTAAGGGTGACCAACCATCCTCCAGGAGAGCTACTGGATGTGCAGGCTTTTGTTCAGCCCTGCTCTAACACACCACATTGTAGCCCAAACATCAGCTGCTCAACATGACCTTGATAGGCAGACGTGGGTCTGTTTCAGGGCTGAATCAAAAGCCTGCACCCAGTAGATCTCCAGATGGAGGGTTGATCATATGTATTTTATGCAGTAGCCTAACAGTGCAGTTATTTTACTTTGTGGGGGGTTAAGTGTCTTGGCAAGAGATAGTAGGATTACATGGGATCAGAGACCAGCAGCCTTCTAGTGTCAATTCCACATTCACGCTGACTTTTTCATATAGGACACATTGACATGGAAATGTGGTTAAAGTCATGGAATTCCATCTGTCAAAAATTTGTATGAACGCTTAACAGTCAATAATCAGAGGTCTCTATAGCATAATATAATTTGGGAATTTCTGTGAACATAGTCTAACGGACCGACTTGAACAAAAGCTGAATATCAAATTATAATAGTTTTCTAGTGAGTGATTGATTTATAGTAGAGTAAAACTATCTTAATGTAGCCTACTGGACCTAATGGATGATGGATCTCCTCTCTCTTTCCTTTCCATCTTGCTCCAAAGGGATGGATGACTGGGGCATCTAGCCACACATGAATTTACATGTTTTATTGAATAAAATAAGCCAAAAAGCAAACTGAAGAAAGAAACTACGCGTTTTAACCATTCACTATCAATAGCTCAGATTAAATAATTTGGTGTGATGAACCAATAACAAAGGAGAAAATGCAGAGAACATGGTAAAGCAATTTTACCAGTTGTATTTAGATTGTTATAATAGAGACACCTATTGGATAAATGTGGCAACTCGTCTCTTGTTGCGAAAAATATTTTTTAGGCAAGTTTTCAGGCCTTGTGGGCGGGATTTAAGTGGTTATTGTGTAAGACATTTTGCTACCCCTGGCAACCCTGCTGATTTACAGCTGTAACAGCTCTTGAGCGGGCTAGTTTTCCACCCGTTATTATGGCGACAACGTCAGGGGGACCCAACATCGGGACTCCCGGGACCAGCCAGAGTCCACACACCACTATGGCACAGCGGAAAAAAGACGGGAGTCCGTCCGCGAGGTACTGGGAGAGCCACGACTCCCTGGTTCAGCTCGAGACGGTGCGACAGTGGATCGGGAAGCATTACAAAAAGGTGCGTGAGCTAACACTAGCGTAGCGGCTAACTATTTACATTGGTAACCATGGGCTAGTTAGCATAGCGGCTAACTATTGTTGACATGAAGAATACTGCTAGCTAGCTTAGCAATTTATCGCTACTTAACTAGCTAACTAAACTAAGTTATTAAATACATTTGCTGCATGCCTTAGCTAGCTAGCTAACTGCCCGAGGTTGGAAGCTACTACGAACTAACTAGCAAGATTGCAAGCAAGGAAGTTAGCAGCTAACGTTAGCTAGCTAACTGCGTTACAATAGCAGGGTTGCGATCAATTTCAATTCAGAAAGTAAACCAAATTCGAATTCCAGTGTACTTCCTGAATTGACCCCACCCCTGTACAATAGCAACTGTTTACAATCTGCAAACAGTAACATTGTAAACTAGCTTGCTAGGTAACTACGTATGTATGTTTTCGGCTGCTACCTTCTACTCAGTTAAAACACTATATAGCTTGTTTTGTGCTCCGTATTTCCTAGAGTAGTGACTGCTGTGGACTGTACGATGTAGCAAGATGCTCAAGCTATACCAGATGTTCTACTGTTAGGCATGTCCTTCTGCATTACTGATGGTGTGTTTGTGTGCGAAGTATGTGCAGGCAGACTCTCCATCCTGCCAGGCTCTAGCCTCCCTCGCCCTTCAGCTGCTTCAGTTCCAGGAGGAAGTGTTCGGCAGACGGGCCGAAATCCGCACACACACCAAACTACCTGTGAGTATACAAACACACTTCTGTAAGGACAAGTGACCGGGAAGATTTTAATTTACCGGACATATGCATTGTGTGTGTCGTGGAAATTACCACCAGGGACACCTGAAGTCAATCTTAAAATAATCATTCTTTATTTACAGCAACCTGGAGCGGTCACAGTAAAACTTAGATGCATAAAGTACCGGTCTGAAGTGAGCTTCCTCGGGGCAGACCCATTAGATCTGTTATATACTGCTTAAACAGACAAGTTACATAGGCATGGTTCATAGGGTTGGTTCCTGCATGTGTCTGGCATCGTATCCTATCTTAACTTATAGAACATATTCTGGGCGTTCGGCCAGATGGTCCTAAGGATGGCTTCATGTTACCCCTGCATATATTTACCAAGCACAGGCAGGAACCAAGGATTATTTATGACAAGATGAACATTTTCAAGACTGCCTCTTCAAACAATAACATTTTCCATCAATTAACAAGGGATATTGGCCAAATGGGCCATATTGACGTGTCCTTAAAAACAGCCTATAATATAACAAATCAAAAAAATATTTCTTGTGTCTCGATGTGTGCAAAACTTTAGCCTATTGGTTTTTACTTTGCTAAAACAACAATTGTCCACCTCACAGCGATTTGAGACCTAAATGCATCAGGGCATTGCATGCATAGGTCTATAGGCTTAGGTGTCCACTGTCTTCATTTTATCTTTATTATTTATTTAAAAATAAATATAAACTAAGAGAAGCTTCAGCCTAGCCCCAGAGAGAGAGAGAGATATGCCGGTGGCATGCTATGACACCAAAATGCATTTCTTTATCCTTGTCAGATAGGCTACTGCATCTGCTATACAGATATAGGTGTACAGAAGGAGGCTAATTCATTTTTTAAAAATCATTTATTTAATTTTTTATGAATCATTATATTGTTAGATTATAGGACTGACTCTGGTAGGCCTAAAACATTCTTCCTCACATCAAGTTCAACTGTCGGAGTCAGTTGGAGCACCAGTGGGTACAACCTTCATATCATAGGCCTGCAGTATAATGGACTAATAGACAAACCTTCACAAAAGATTCCAAACGTTATTAGGGTACAGTTGAAGTTGGAAGTTTACATACACCTTAGCCAAGTACATTTAAGCTCAGTTTTTCACAATTCCTGACATTTTTAATCCGAGTAAAAATTCCCTGTCTTTGGTCAGTTAAGATCACCACTTTATTTTAAGAATGTGAAATGTCAGAATAAAAGTTTCAGCTTTTATTTCTTTCATCACATTCCCAGTGGGTCAGAAGTTTACATACACTCAATTAGTATTTGGTAGAATTGCCTTTTAAATTGTTTAACTTGGGTCAAACTTTTCGGGTAGCCTTCCACAAGCTTCCCACAATAAGTTGGGTGAATTTTGGCCCATTCCTCCTGAGAAAGCTGGTGTAACTGAGTCAGGTTTGTAGGCCTCCTTGCTCCCACACGCTTTTTCAGTTCTGCCCACAGATTTTCTATAGGATTGATGTCAGGGCTTTGTGATGGCCACTCCAATACCTTGACTTTGTTGTCCTTAAGCCATTTTGCCACTACTTTGGAAGTATGCTTGGGGTCATTGTCCATTTGGAAGACCCATTTGCGACAGTTCTATTTTTGTTTCTTCGGACCAGAGGGCATTTCTCCAAAAAGTACGCTCTTTGTCCCCAAAGGTGCAGTTGCAAACCGTAGTCTGGCTTTTTTATGGCGGCTTTGGAGCAGTGGCTTCTTCCTTGCTGAGCGGCCTTTCAGGTTATGTCGATATAGGACTCGTTTTACTGTGGATATAGATACCTTTGTACCTGCTTCCTCCAGCATCTTCACAAGGTCCTTTGCTGTTGTTCTGGGATTGATTTGCACTTTTCGCACCAAAAGTACATTCATCTCTAGGAAACAGAACGCGTCTCCTTCCTGAGCGGTATGACGTCTGCTTGGTCCCGTGGTGTTTATACTTGCGTACTATTGTTTGTACAGATGAACGTGGTACCTTCAGGAATTTGGAAATTGCTCCAAAGGATGAACCAGACTTGAGGTCTACAATTTTTTTGTGGGGTCTTGGCTGATTTCTTCTGATTTTCCCATGATGTCAAGCAAAGAGGAACTGAGTTTGAAGGTAGGCCTTGAAATACATACACAGGTACACCTCCAATTGACTCAAATGATGTCAATTAGCTTATCAGAAGCTTCTAAAGCCATGACATCATTTTCTGGAATTTCCCAAGCTGTTTAAAGGCACAGTCAACTTAGCATGTAAACTTCTGACCCAATGGATTTTTGATACAGTGAAATAATCTGTCTGTAAACAATTGTTGGAAAAACTACTTGTGTCATGCACAGAGTAGATGTCCTAACCGACTAGCCAAAACTATAGTTTGTTAACAATCAATTTGTGGAGTGGTTGAAAAACGAGTTTTAATGACTCCAACCTAAGTGTATGTAAACTTCCGACTTCAACTGTATATCAAATGTATTCATAAAGCCCTTCTTACATCAGCTGATATCTCAAAGTGCTGTACAGAAACCCAGCCTAAAACCCCAAACAGCAAGCAATGCAGGTGTAGAAGCACGGTGGCTAGGAAAAACTCCCTAGAAAGGCCAGAATCTAGGAAGAAACCTAGTGAGGAACCAGGCTATGAGGGGTGGCCAGTCCTCTTCTGGCTGTGCCGGGTGGAGATTATAACAGAACATGGCCAAGATGTTCATAGATGACCAGCAGGGTCAAATAATAATAATCACAGTGGTTGCCGAGGGTGCAACAGGTCAGCCCATCAGGAGTATATGTCAGTTGGCTTTTCATAGCCGATCATTCAGTGTATCTCTACCGCTCCTGCTGTCTCTAGAGAGTTGAAAACAACAGGTCTGGGACAGGTAGCACCGCCGGTGAACAGGTCAGGGTTCCATAGCCGCAGGCAGAACAGTTGAAACTGGAGCAGCAGCACGGCCAGGTGGACTGGGGACAGCAAGGAGTCATCAGGCCAGGTAGTCCTGAGGCATGGTCCTAGGGCTCAGATCCTCCAAGAGAATTAGAGAAAGCATTCTTAAATTCACACAGGACACAGGATAAGATTGGAGAAATACTCCAGCTATAACAGACTGACCCTAGCCCCCCGACACATAAACTACTGCAGCATAAATACTGGAGGCTGAGACAGGAGGGGTCGGGAGACACTGTGGCCCCGTCCAACGATACCCCCGGACAGGGCCAAACAGGCAGGATATAACCCCACCCACTTTGCCAAAGCATAGCCCCCACACCACTAGAGGGATATCTTCAACCACCAACTTGCCATCTTGAGACAAGGCCGAGTATAGCCCACAAAGATCTCTGCCACGGCACAACCCAAGTGGTGCCAACCCAGACAGGAAGATCGCGTCATATCAAAAGTAAGTCAAGCCATTGCTTATAGGGAAAATACGAGTAGGATATTATATTGTGGCAAACACAACATTACAGTTGGAACAGAATGAAACAAAACACTTGCGAACTGGTTTAAAACTTCACACATTTTTGAACAGGCTACTCTATATTGCAGCAATTACAAAGAAAGGCTAGTGCCTACCGTACCCAACAAATGACAGCAGTAGGCTAATTATATTTATTTTACAACAGGCCTACTTAGAACCTTAAACTAAATACGGAGAACACAATTAAAAAGACAGATCGGACTTAATTTAGCCAGTGACAATTTCTCAACAGAATCAATCAAAACACGTTTTGCTTATTTAAAGAACTGGTTTAGATGAATAAATAGGCATACAATGATATACAAGAATGATGAAACAAATAATTATAAATATGAAAAAAAAATACACAAAATAAAGTTGCATCCTACCCGAATAGCTAGTTGCACAGTCGCCTGCATTTGGCCACGCCAACGTTCTTCTCATCTTTGTCCAATACAATATTAAAACTTGTCCATACAGAGGACATTCCCCCTGTAGACTTTTCACTATAGGCATGCACTCTAACTTTCGTTTTACTTCAGTGCAAAAGGCCTACATCCTCGCAATAAACAGTAGCCCAAGGCTCCTCTCTAGCGCTCTTTTTCTCTTCAGCAGCAGGCGCATGCATATAAGGCTGAGTGTAATGAGTGAGAGAATGGTGCTGAAGCGTGAAATCGGGATGTATGATAGGTAGCCCTGGACAATTTGGCCGGCTACGATTTAAGCAGCCAAAAGCCTGCAATTACCAGCTAGCGGAAACCAACAATGTATTGGTTTCAAATCTTATTTTATTTGTCACATTCACCGAATATAACAGGTGCTGTTGCTCACACCTTACCGTGAAATGCTTACTTACAAGCCCTAAACTAAAATAAAAAAATAAAAGAGCAACAATAAAACAACAATAACGAGACTATATAGAGGGGGTACCGGTACCGAGTCAATGTGCTGGGGTACAGGTTAGTTGGGGTAATTGAGGTAATATGTACATGTTGGTAGGGGTAAATTGACTATGCATAGATATTAAACAGTGAGTAGTAGCAGCAGCATAAAGGGGGGGGTTCAATGCAAATAGTCTGGGTAGCCATTTGATTATCTGTTCAGCAGTCTTATGGCTAAAGGGTAGAAGCTGTTCAGAAGCCTTCTGGACCTAGACTTGGCACTCTGGTACCGCTTGCCGTGCAGTAGCAGAGAGAACAGTCTATGACTAGGGTGGCTGGAGCCTTTGGCAGTTTTTAGGGCCTACGTTTGACACCGCCTGGTATAGAGGTCCTGGATGGCAGGAATCTTGGCCCCAGTGATGTACCGGGCCATACGCACTATCCTCTGTTGTGCCTTGTGGTAGGAGGCCGAGCACTTGGTCAGCGCATGCTCGGAGTGCACGCCCTGGTAATCCGTCTGGCCCTGCGGCCTTGTGAATGTTGATCTGTTTAAAGGTCTTGCTCACATCGGCGATGGCGAGCGTGATCACACAGTTGTCTGGAACAGCTGGTACTCTCATGCATGCTTCAGTGTTGCTTGACTCGAAGCGCCTATAGAAGTCATTTAGCTCGTCTGGTAGGCTTGTCACTGGGCAGCTCGGGGCTGAGCTTCCGTTTGTAGTCTGTAATAGTTTGCAAGCCCTGCCACATCCGACAAGCGTCGGAGCCGGTGTAGTAGGATTCAATCTTAGTCCTGTATTTACGCTTTGCTTTTTTGATGGTTTGTCTGAGGTCATAGCAAGATTTCTTATAAGCGTCCGGGTTAGAGTACTTCTCCTTGAAGTGGCAGCTCTACCCGTTATCTCGGTGCGGATGTTGCCTGTAATCCATGGCTTCTGGTTGGGGTATGTACTCGAGGTCGACCGATTAATCGGCATGGCCGATTTCAAGTTGTCATAACGGTCGGTAATCGGCCTTTTTGGACGCCGATTATGGCTGATTACATTGCAATCCACGAGGAGGCTGCGTGTCAGGCAGACCACCTGTTACGTGAGTGCAGCATCAAAGGGACTTTGTGGCTGCAAGGAGCCAAGTTAAGTTCCTAGCTAGCATTAAACTTATCTTATAAAAACAATCTTCACATGCATGAACTACACATGGTTGATGATATTACTAGGTTAACTTCTTATGGCTGGGATCGATATGACAACAGCCAGTGAAAGTGCAGGGCGCCAAATTCAAAACAACAGAATTATCATAATTAAAATTCCTCAGACATACAAGTATTTTACACCATTTTAAAGATAAACTTGTTGTTAATCCCACCACAGTGTCCGATTTCAAAAAGGCTTTACGACGAAAGCACAACATATCATTATGTTAGGTCAGCACCTATTCACAGAAAAACACAGCCATTTTTCTAGCCGAAGAGAGGAGTCACAAAAAGCAGAAATGGAGATAAAATTAATCACTAACCTTTGATGATCTTCATCAGATGACACTCATAGGACTTAATGTTACACAATACATGTATGTTTTGTTCGATAAAGTTCATATTTATATCCAAAAATCTTAGTTTACATTGGTGCGTTATGTTCAGTAATGTTTTGCCTCCAAAACATCTGGTGATTTTGCAGAGAGCCACCTCAATTTACAGAAATTCTCATAATAAACATTGATAAAAGATACAATTATTACACATGGAACTTTAGATAACCCTCTCCTTAATGCAACCGCTGTGTCAGATTTAAAAATAACTTTACGGAAAAAGCACACCATGCTATAATCTGAGTACAGCACTGAGCCCAAACAAGCCATAAAGATATCCGCCATGTTGTGGAGTCAACAGATCTCAAAATAGCATTATAAATATTCACTTACCTTTGATGATCGTCATCAGAATGCACTCCCAGGAATCCCAGTTCCACAATAAATGTTTGATTTGTTCCATAAAGTCCAAATACCTCCTTTTTGTTTGCGCGTTCAGTACACAATCCAAACTCACGACGCGGGCAAGTCCATGCGAAAGTTCAGACGAAAAGTCATATTACAGTTCGTAGAAACATGTCAAATGAAGTATAGAATCAATCTTTAGAATGTTTTTAACAAATCTTCAATAATGTTCCAACCGGAGAATTCCTTTGTCTGTAGAAATGCGATGGAACGCAGGTCTAACTCTCACGCATGGTCTGCTCATGGCACTCTGCCAGAAACCTGACTCAGAGTCCTCATTCCCCCCTCCTTCACAGTAGAAGCATCAAACAAGGTTCTAAAGACTGTTGACATCTAGTGGAAGCCTTAAGAAGGGCAATATGACCACTATCCCACTATATATTCGATAGGCGATGAGTTGAAAAACTACAAACCTCAGATTTCCCACTTCCTGGTTGGATTTTTTTCTCAGGTTTTTGCCTGCCATATGAGTTCTGTTATACTCACAGAGATCATTCAAACAGTTTTAGAAACTGAGTGTTTTCCATCCAAATCTACTAATACTATGCACATATTAGCAACTGGGCACCTTATTCATCCAAGCTACTCAATACTGCCCCCAGCCATAAGAAGTTAACTAGCTTGTCATGTGTTGCATATAATCAAAGCGGTGCTTGTTAATTTATCATTGAATCACAGTCTACTTCAACTTCGCCAAACGGGTGATTTAACAAAAGCACAATCGTTGCACAAATGTACCTAACCATAAACATCAATGCCGTAATCAATACACAGAAGTATATATATTTTAAACCTGCATATTTAGTTAATATTGCCTGCTAACATGCATTTCTTTTAACTAGGGAAATTGTGTCACTTCTCTCTTGCATTCAGTGCAAGCAGAGTCAGGGTAAATGCATCAGTTTTGGCCGCTTGGCTCGTTGCCAACTGTGTGAAGACCATTTCTTCGTAACAAAGACCGTAATTAGTTTGCCAGAATTTTACATAATTATGACATAACATTGAAGGTTGTGTAATGTAACAGCAGTATTTAGTCTTTGGGTTGCCACCCGTCAGTGAAATACGGAACCGTTCCGTATTTTATCGGAAAGAATAAACGTTTTGTTTTTTCGAAATTATAGTTTCCGGATTTGACCATATTAATGACCAAAGGCTTGAATTTCTGTGTGTTTATCATAATTAAGTCTATGATTTGATAGAGCTGTCTGACTGAGCGGTGGTAGGCAGCAGCAGGCTCGTAAGAATTCATTCAAACAGCACTTTACTGCGTTTGCCAGAAGCTTTTAGCAGTGCTTGATTCACTGTGCTGTTTATTGTTCAAGCTTATGAACTCCCGAGATTAGGCTGGCAATACTAACGTGCCTATTAGAACATCCAATAGTCAAAGGTATATGAAATACAAATGGTATAGAGAGAAATAGTCGACGCGTCATAATTCCTATAATAACTACAACCTAAAACTTCTTAACTGGGAATATTGAAGTCTCATGTTTAAAGGAACCACCAGCTTTCATATGTTCTCATGTTCTGAGCAAGAACTTAAACGTTAGCTTTTTTACATGGCACATATTGCACTTTTACTTTCTTCTCCAACAGTGTTTTTGCATTATTTAATCCAAATTGAACATGTTTCATTATGTATTTGAGACTAAATTGATTTGATTTATGTATTATATTAAGTTAAAATAAGTGTTCATTGTTCATTCAGTATTGTTGTAATTGTCATTATTTTTTTTATATATTTATATATAAATAAATAAATAAATAAAGCCGATACCGATTATTTTTTTTAAATCCGTTTTGGCTTTTTTTGGTCCTCCAATAATCGGTACTGGCGTTGAAAAATCATAATCGGTCGACCTCTAGTATGTACGTACGGTCCTTGTGGGGACAACATTATCGATGCACTTATTGATTAAGCTGGTGACTGATGTGGTATACTACTCAATGCCATCGGATTAACATATTCCAGTCTGTGCTAGCAAAACAGTCCTGTAGCTTAGCATCTGCGTCATCTGACCACTTCCATATTGAGCGCGTCACTGGTGCTTCCTGCTTTAATTTTTGCTTTGAATCAGGAAGATAGAATTATGGTCAGATTTGCCAATTGGAGGGCGGGGGAGAGCTTTGTACGCGTCTTTGTATGTGGAGTATAGGTGGTCTAGAGTAAAAAATAAATAAATATCTTGTTGCACATGTAACATGCTGGTAGAAATGAGGTAAAACAGATTTATGTTTCCCTGCATTAAAGTCCCCAGCCACTAGGAGTACTGCCTCTGGATGAGCATTATATTGTTTGCTTATGGCTTTATACAGCTCGTTGAGTGTGGTCTTAGTGCCAGCATTGGTTTGTGGTGGTAAATAGACAGGTACGAAAAATACAGATAAACTCTCTTGGTAAATAGTGTGGTCTACAGCTTATCATGAGATACTCTACCTCAGGGGGACAAAACCTAGAAGCTTCCTTGATATTAGATTTTGTGCACCAGCTGTTATTTACAAATGGACGCAGACCGCCACCCTTTGTCTTACCGGAGGCCGTTGTTCTGTCTTGCCGATACACGGTTAACTCAGCCAGCTGTGTTATCCATGTCGTCATACAGCCACTACTCGGTGAAACATAAGAAATTACAGTTTTTATTGTCCCGTTGGTAGGATAGTCTTGAACCCGAGCTCCTTCAGTTTATTCTCCAATTATTACACGTTGGCCAATAGGACAGATGGTAGAGGAGGGTTACTCACTCGCCGACAAATTCTCACAAGGCACCCGTCCCTGCGTCCCCTGTATCTGCGTCTTCTCTTCACACGAATGGCGGGGATTTGGGCCATGTCGGGTATCTGGAGTAAATCCTTCGCGTCCGACTCGTTAAAGAAACATTTTTTGTCCAGTACGAGGTGAGTAATCACTGTTCTGATATACAGAAGCTCTTTTCGGTCATGAGAGACTGGCAGAAACATTATGTACAAAATAAGTTACAAATAACGTTAAAAAAACACACAAAATAGAACACATGGTTAGGAGCCCGTAAAACAGCAGCCATCTCCTCCGGCGCCATTATTGGTATTTTTGTGTGTGTGTTCCTCTCTAGTCTCGGTGCTTCCTGGACCTGCGCCCAGGAGGCGGGCTTTGCCACATCCTTGGCTCTGCCTACAAGTTCAAGACTGATCAAGGCTGGTGAGTGACAGATCTTATCCACTATCACTTACCTCCTAGCCCCCATCCCCTGTCTCCTATCCTCCTCCCTCTGACAGAGCTGGTGAGTGACACCTTTGGCAACGTCCTGTTTCGGGGCCTGCTTGGTAACATGCATGGGTACTCTTTCTCCCCCAGGAGAAGGTTTGACCTACAGAACTCCTCCAGGACGGACCGTAACGTAGAGATGTTTACTACTCTAGAGAAGACCCTGGTCCAGAATAGCTGTCTGTCGAGGCCCGTCGTGTATGTGGACCAGGAGGTGGATCAGAACCTGAACAGCAGACTGGCTGACATCGTCGCCAAACACCAGGTGAGGGAGGGAGGGAGGACAGCAAGAAGGGAAGATGCAGGGGGAGGAAGGAAGATTTTTGTAATTTTGCCATGGGTGCTGTTTTCTCTCTTGGGCTGTTATCTCTGTTGGGAAACGTAGTTCTGTCTCAGCTGATGGGCAATGCAGTTCTTTGTCTGTCTCAGGGTTCGTTGACTGAGGACAGAACCCAAGCCTCTCACCACATCTACCCCCGTCCAGCTGTCACAGACCAAGGTCAGTGTGTGTGTGGGGTCATCGCAAAGAATGGCATATTGTTACTCATTTAATATGATCTTTGTGGGTCATAGCCTGTTGGCAGCTTTGACCCAAATTCACATTTTTAAGTATTTTTGTGAGTTCTGTTCTTAGGTTTTGAACCGTTTGTGTGTCCTTATTTCCAGATTGGGAGTGGGTGCGCCCTGTCATGCGGAAGGACAACTATGTGTTGGTGCACTGGGGCAGGCACCCTGACAGGTAACACACACACACTAGGGTTGAATGGTGGGAACCCGGTTACTGAGATTTACCTCCAATACCACTCCCTTTTCCGGGGTTAAATAACTGTGAGAAACCGGTAAATTATAATTTATTTATATGAAAAGCATGGCTTTCGGGGGCAACCTTATATTTGAATTGTAAAGATTATAATTTAATTTCAGCTGCAGAGTTTTAAAACAGCCTATCACTCGAATATCGTTGCTCTAAATCAATGCACGCGCGAGCACTCTTTCTCTCTCAACTTCAATCAAATTGCATCCAAAATAGATCATCCTGTTCTAGATTGATATATAGCTCTATATATATAGATGTCCTAGACTACCTCTTTCAGGTTATATATTCAATGCAGTATTAGCCTTATATTTAGCTAATTAATGATTGGTTATGCATAATAAGCTTCTAACTTATAGCCTCTGTCTCTTGCGCAATACGCACGCACCTGTGCTCCGCTGGCCTCGCTCCTGAAAAAAACTCAGTTCTTGGAATCCCATGCAGGAAAAGCTACCTACAATACCTTGCTGGACATAATTTCTTATACCAATAGACTATTTGAAGAGGGATGCAAGCTTTTGTTTGCTGAATGTTTTATACAGCAGCCAATAGAACTCACTGGTAGTTTGAAAGAAGAGCAAATTGCTATGCTGGTAGGCTGTAGCAGTTATTTATTCAGACACAACCATTCCATCTTCCAGAAGAGAAGTGAAAGCCTTCTGCATCTAATTCTAGTCCTATATTATTCAAGTATGTCATTAGAATGATGATGAGGACAACCAAACTTATTTCATTTAACTGTTGAAATGGAGGAAGGAATGAAGCAACAATGGAGAGAGAAAGAGGAGGAAGGCTAATAACACGGGGAAATGTTATCAAAGGTATATATGCGTCAGCCTACTAATTATACAAATATTAAAATCAAATTCGCTAGCCTATACTTGTAACTTCGTAGGCCGCATGTGCTGCACCAGAATCGCATGTTCTCTCCCTGCTTTATCATGGTTTGAACAAGGTGCGTAATTCCAGTCCATATAATACAGTCCACAGTCAAAAAGATTAGCCTACTGGAGCTAGTTTCACTTATTTACCCAAGAGAGCATATAGCTAGGTACATCTATAGGCTTTTATGTTTTTCTGTTGTGCGTAATGTGCAGTAGCTTATATCATCGATTTATTGGATAATGGCACAATCATGTGGGCTTAGGGTCATTAAATGCCTTTTAATATATGGCTCATAAAATGTATTTCATGTATGGCTCAGGTAGCATCAGGCTTGAATTTCCTATCAAAGCTCTAACTCTGGGTTGTGAACTGTCATGGTCAAAACATAGATACAACATTAGCTAGGATGGGGAGAAGTCTGTCCATAATAAAGCGTTGCTCTGCATTCTTAACAACACTATCAACAAGGCAGGTTCTACAAGCCCTAGTTTTGTCGCACCTGGACTACTGTTCAGTAGTCTTGGTCAGGTGCCACAAAGAGGATCTTGGCAGGAAAATTGCAGTTGGCTCAGAACAGGGCAGCCATGCATACCCCACAAGACATGACACACATCTCTTCACAGTCCCCAAGTCCAGAACAGACTATGGGAGGCGCACAGTACTACATAGAGCCATGACTACATGGAACTCTATTCCACATCAGGTAACTGATGCAAACAGTAGAATCAGATTTTAAAAACAGGTAAAAATACACCTTATGGAACAATAGGGACTGTGAAGAGACACACGTAAAGGTACAGACGCATGCATATGCACACATTGTGATATTGTTGTATGGTGGTATTGAACATTTTGTATTGTGGATATGTAGTGGTGTAATAATGTTATATGATGTAATGTAAGTGCCTTAATGTGTTTGGCCCCCAGGAAGAGTAGCTGCTGTGTGCATGGCAACAGCTAATGGGGATCCCTAAAAAATACAAATCAAATCCAGACATATACCTATTTATATGCCTTATAATGCTTTTGAATGACACTTCCGGTTTTGGTGGAAAATACTGGATTACATGTGAGAAAAGTGATTTATTCTCAGGATGGAACATTTGTAAAATACCGGAAACATTTTCAACCCTAACACACGCACCACCCTCCATAATCATGTGTATGACTGTTTGTTTCCTGTAGCTACGATAGCTGGCTGTCCTCCAGTGACGTAGAGGGAGAGGTGCAGGAACCTCCACACACACACAGACCTTGGAGGGTAACACACACACACACACACACACACACACACACACACACACACACAGTTCTATGACTATTTCTCACAAGTGATGAATACGTGTGTGTGTGTACAGGTGCACGCAGGCTGGGTGTTGGATACAGAGGTGTATAATGAGTGGATGAACGAAGAAGACTACCTGGTAGATGACAGAAACGTTCCTCTCATCCTCCGCCGGAGAGTCCATGTCACAGACCAACAGGTGTGTGTGTATGTGTGAGATCCTGTGGCTCTGGTGTTTGTGTTGCTCTCCCTCCTCTGTCTTTTTTTAACAGGCCTGTGTGAGCACTTTCTTAATTGCTATGTCTATCATCACTTGTCTCTCCCCCCTCCCTCCATCAGGACCGTAAGTTTACTCCAGTGAAGAAGAGAAGACGCTCCCCCTCTCCTCCCTCTTCCGATGGCAAAAAGAAAGGAGGAAAGAAGAGGTGAGGTTTCTGTCTCTTCTTCCACCCCTAGCTCGATCTTGATGGAATTTTCATATTTGTTCCTTTTAACCGCTATTCTCTACCTATTGGCCCTCTCTCTATAACCCTGCCTTTTCTCCCTAGTGGTGGGTTTAAGAGGCGTGGGCCAAAGGAGGAAGAGGAAGAGGTAGAGGAGGATCTGACTAAAGATATGGAGGATCCAACACCTGTCCCTAATATGGAAGAAATTATACTGCCTAAGAATGGTACACGTGTACACACACACACACAGAGGCACACACAGACACACACACACACACACAGACAGATGTTTACTTGTTGTGTCTCTCTGTCTGCAGTGAACCCAAAGAAGGACAGTGAGAACACTCCTGTCAAAGGAGGGATGATGACTGACCTGGGTGAGTGAGAGAGGGCGTGTGTGTGTGTGCGTGTGTGTGTGTGCGTGTGTGTGTGTGTGCGTGTGTGTGTGTGTGTGTGTAGTTGTATAACTCATTCTCCACTCGTCCCACTCTTTTCTTCAGATGAAATTGAGGATGACTCTCTGCTTCCTGGTGGAAGGGTAACAATACAATTTAGAACTGCTAGAATTTTATTGAATTATCTCATTTTGATGAGGAATTTAGTGTGTCTGTACCCTACACACAGATATACCAATTGTGTGTGTGTGTGCAGGAGGATGAGGAGGGCAGAGAGGGGCTGCGTCTGTCAGATGGAGAAGACAACATCACAGAACAAACTCACCACATCATCGTCCCGTCCTACACCGCCTGGTTCAACTATAACTGGTGAGTACACACACGTCACCCTCTCAGACACACACACACATATATATGCAAAATGAGTGTTGTCTGTTTTAAACCAAACTGTGTGTATATGTTCCAGTATTCACCAGATCGAGAAACGAGCTCTTCCAGAGTTCTTTAACGGACAGAACAAGTCCAAATCTCCAGAGATGTGAGTAACAATTTCAGGTGTTGCTCAGGGTTCAGTGCTTGGACCCCTGATGTTTTCTTCAGACATAATTGTACCCCTTCAGAGACATAATTAATAAATGAACACAATGTGTGTGTGTAGATACCTGGCGTATCGTAACTTCATGATTGACTCGTACCGGCTGAACCCCCAGGAGTACCTCAGCTCCACCTCCTGCAGACGGAACCTGACAGGAGACGTATGCGCCGTCATGAGGTGTGCTATGAAGTTTAAACCACCACTTACTGTGTGTGTGTTGTGTAACAGTGTTTATTGTAACTGTGTGTATTGTAACTGTGTGTGTAGGGTCCATGCGTTGTTGGAGCAGTGGGGGTTAGTGAACTACCAGGTGGATGCAGAAAGCAGACCTCTCCCTATGGGACCCCCTCCCACCCCTCACTTCAACACACTGGCTGATACACCCTCAGGACTGGCCCCGCTGCAGCACAGACCACTACAGGTAACACACACACTTATGTTTTTTGGCTCCCAAGTGGCACAGCCGTCTAAGGCACTGCATCTCTGTGCAAGAGGTGTCACTACAGTCCATGGTTCGAATCCAGGCTGTATCACATCCGTGATTGGGAGTCCCATAGGGCAGCGCACAATTGGCCGGGGTAGTCCGTCATTGTGAATAAGAATTTGTTCTTAACTGACTTGCCTAGTTAAATAAAGGTAAAAAGATATTTTTTATATATATATAATCGAACACTAACAGTGAAATTATTGAGGTACAAATTGACAGCCTGTATGCTTGTTTTGAGTCTCACAAATTTTTCCCTCTCCATCCATCTCTCTCGCTCTCCCCCTCCATCCATCCCTCTCTCTCGCTCTCCCCCTCCATCCATCCCTCTCTCTCGCTCTCCCCCTCCATCCATCCCTCTCTCTCGCTCTCCTCCTCCATCCATCCCTCGCTCTCCCCCTCCATCCATCCCTCGCTCTCCCCCTCCATCCATCCCTCGCTCTCCCCCTCCATCCATCCCTCGCTCTCCCCCTCCATCCATCCCTCTCTCTCGCTCTCCCCCTCCATCCATCCCTCGCTCTCCCCCTCCATCCATCCCTCGCTCTCCCCCTCCATCCATCCCTCTCTCTCGCTCTCCCCCTCCATCCATCCCTCTCTCTCGCTCTCCCCCTCCATCCATTCCTCTCTCTCGCTCTCCCCCTCCATCCATCCCTCTCTCTCGCTCTCCCCCTCCATCCATCCCTCTCTCTCGCTCTCCCCCTCCATCCATCCCTCTCTCTCGCTCTCCCCCTCCATCCATCCCTCTCTCTCGCTCTCCCCCTCCATCCATCCCTCTCTCTCGCTCTCCCCCTCCATCCATCCCTCTCTCTCGCTCTCCCCCTCCATCCATCCCTCTCTCTCGCTCTCCCCCTCCATCCATCCCTCTCTCTCGCTCTCCCCCTCCATCCATTCCTCTCTCTCTCTCGCTCTCCCCCTCCATCCATCCCTCTCTCTCTCTCTCGCTCTCTCCTCCTCCATCCATCTTTCGCTCTCTCCTCCTCCATCCATCTTTCGCTCTCTCCTCCTCCATCCATCTCTCGCTCTCTCCTCCTCCATCCATCCCTCGCTCTCTCCTCCTCCATCCATCCCTCGCTCTCTCCTCCTCCATCCATCCCTCGCTCTCTCCTCCTCCATCCATCTCTCGCTCTCTCCTCCTCCATCCATCCCTCGCTCTCTCCTCCTCCATCCATCCCTCGCTCTCTCCTCCATCCATCCCGCTCTCTCGCTCTCCCCCTCCATCCATCCCTCTCTCTCGCTCTCCCCCTCCATCCATCCCTCTCTCTCGCTCTCCCCCTCCATCCATCCCTCTCTCTCGCTCTCCCCCTCCATCCATTCCTCTCTCTCGCTCTCCCCCTCCATCCATCCCTCTCTCTCGCTCTCCCCCTCCATCCATTCCTCTCTCTCGCTCTCCCCCTCCATCCATTCCTCTCTCTCTCTCGCTCTCCCCCTCCATCCATTCCTCTCTCGCTCTTGCTCTCCCCCTCCATCCATCCATCTCTCTCGCTCTCCCCCTCCATCCATCCATCTCTCTCGCTCTCCCCCTCCATCCATCCATCTCTCTCGCTCTCCCCCTCCATCCATCCCTCTCTCTCGCTCTCCCCCTCCATCCATCCATCTCTCTCGCTCTCCCCCTCCATCCATCCCTCTCTCTCGCTCTCCCCCTCCATCCATCCCTCTCTCTCGCTCTCGCTCTCTCCTCCTCCATCCATCTCGCTCTCTCCTCCTCCATCCATCTCGCTCTCTCCTCCTCCATCCATCTCTCGCTCTCTCCTCCTCCATCCATCTCTCGCTCTCTCCTCCTCCATCCATCTCTCGCTCTCTCCTCCTCCATCCATCTCTCGCTCTCTCCTCCTCCATCCATCTCTCGCTCTCTCCTCCTCCATCCATCTCTCGCTCTCTCCTCCTCCATCCATCTCTCGCTCTCTCCTCCTCCATCCATCTCTCGCTCTCCCCCTCCATCCATCCCTCTCTCTCTCTCGCTCTCTCCTCCTCCATCCATCCCGCTCTCTCGCTCTCCCCCTCCATCCATTCCTCTCTCTCGCTCTCCCCCTCCATCCATTCCTCTCTCTCGCTCTCCCCCTCCATCCATCCATCTCTCTCGCTCTCCCCCTCCATCCATCCATCTCTCTCGCTCTCCCCCTCCATCCATCCCTCTCTCTCGCTCTCCCCCTCCATCCATCCCTCTCTCTCGCTCTCGCTCTCTCCTCCTCCATCCATCTCGCTCTCTCCTCCTCCATCCATCTCGCTCTCTCCTCCTCCATCCATCTCTCGCTCTCTCCTCCTCCATCCATCTCTCGCTCTCTCCTCCTCCATCCATCTCTCGCTCTCTCCTCCTCCATCCATCTCTCGCTCTCTCCTCCTCCATCCATCTCTCGCTCTCTCCCCCTCCATCCATCCCTCTCTCTCTCTCGCTCTCTCCTCCTCCATCCATCCCGCTCTCTCGCTCTCCCCCTCCATCCATTCCTCTCTCTCGCTCTCCCCCTCCATCCATTCCTCTCTCTCGCTCTCCCCCTCCATCCATTCCTCTCTCTCGCTCTCCCCCTCCATCCATCCATCTCTCTCGCTCTCCCCCTCCATCCATCCATCTCTCTCGCTCTCCCCCTCCATCCATCCATCTCTCTCGCTCTCCCCCTCCATCCATCCCTCTCTCTCGCTCTCCCCCTCCATCCATCCCTCTCTCTCGCTCTCCCCCTCCATCCATCCCTCTCTCTCTCTCTCGCTCTCTCCTCCTCCATCCATCTCGCTCTCTCCTCCTCCATCCATCTCGCTCTCCCCCTCCATCCATCCCTCTCTCTCTCTCTCGCTCTCTCCTCCTCCATCCATCTCGCTCTCTCCTCCTCCATCCATCTCGCTCTCTCCTCCTCCATCCATCTTTCGCTCTCTCCTCCTCCATCCATCTTTCGCTCTCTCCTCCTCCATCCATCTTTCGCTCTCTCCTCCTCCATCCATCTCGCTCTCTCCTCCTCCATCCATCTCTCGCTCTCTCCTCCTCCATCCATCTCTCGCTCTCTCCTCCTCCATCCATCTCTCGCTCTCTCCTCCTCCATCCATCTCTCGCTCTCTCCTCCTCCATCCATCTTTCGCTCTCTCCTCCTCCATCCATCTCTCGCTCTCTCCTCCTCCATCCATCTCGCTCTCTCCTCCTCCATCCATCTCTCGCTCTCTCCTCCTCCATCCATCTCTCGCTCTCTCCTCCTCCATCCATCTCTCGCTCTCTCCCCCTCCATCCATCTCTCGCTCTCTCCCCCTCCATCCATCCCTCTCTCTCGCTCTCTCCCCCTCCATCCATCCCTCTCTCTCTCTCGCTCTCTCCTCCTCCATCCATCTTTCGCTCTCTCCTCCTCCATCCATCTCTCGCTCTCTCCTCCTCCATCCATCTCTCGCTCTCTCCTCCTCCATCCATCTCTCGCTCTCCCCCTCCATCCATCTCTCGCTCTCCCCCTCCATCCATCCCTCTCTCGCTCTCCCCCTCCATCCATCCCTCTCTCGCTCTCGCTCTCTCCTCCATCCATCTCTCGCTCTCTCCTCCTCCATCCATCTCTCGCTCTCTCCTCCTCCATCCATCTCTCGCTCTCTCCTCCTCCATCCATCTCTCGCTCTCTCCTCCTCCATCCATCTCTCGCCCTCCAGGTGTCGTCCTCCCAGCAGATGTTATTCTTCCCTGAGAGAAGTGTAGAGAAGCCCTCAGACTCTCAGAACTTTGGCCTCAGAACAGACCTGTATGCCAGGAAACACCCCAAGAGTAAAGGAACCAGTTCAGGGAGGGATTGGACAGAACAGGAGACCCTCCTACTGTTGGAGGTGAGCCAATCATCTCTCAGTTTATCTTCCCTCTACTCAGTGATGTAGTCAAGTCACTAATCGGAGTCATCACTGGTCGAGTCTCGAAAATTGTGCCTTGATTCCGGGTCAAGTCTGACTCCTGGACTCGAGTACTACAACACTGTCATATCAGAAAGATATTTTCCCATTTCAGACACCCCTATTCTGGTCCCAGAATCCATTTTTCAACAATTAGACCGTCTAATTTTAATGTTTCTTTGGCAATGTAAAAAACAGACGGTGAGGTACAAAACACTCCAACTGCCAAGGAATTAGGTGGCCTAGGGTTACCAAACTTTACGTGGTAGTACTGGGTCACACAATCGCAACTAATGATAAAACATTTATCTGAATCTAGATGGCTCGAAAATAGGAAAAATCTATGGTGATCAATACGCAACAGCAGTAAGACCTTTTCTGGGAAAGAAGATTGACTATCTCTTGTTATCCTCCTCTTTCTCTTCTTCCCCTGCCCCCTATCTCTCTTCTCTCTCTCCCCCTCTATCCCAGGCGTTAGAGGTCTATAGAGACGACTGGAACAAGGTGTCAGAACACGTGGGGTCTCGTACCCAGGACGAGTGCATCCTCCACTTCCTGCGCCTGCCAATAGAAGACCCTTATCTGGAGGACTCCGCCTCCTCTCTTGGCCCATTGGCCTACCAGCCCGTTCCTTTCAGCCAATCAGAGAATCCGGTGATGAGCACCGTGGCGTTCTTGGCATCCGTGGTTGATCCCCGAGTTGCCTCCGCCGCTGCCAAGGCTGCTCTGGGTATGTGTGTGTGTGTGTGTGGGTGCATGTGTGAGAGAGCGAGTGTTTGTGTTAACCCTGTCTCTGTCTCTCTGTAGAGGAGTTTTGTCGTGTGCGTGAGGAAGCTGACAAGGTTCTGGAGTTCCCTGCACTCAATGAGGCTGAGAAGGCAGGTAGGAGTCTGAAACACGGCAGATATACAGTACCAGTCAAACGTTTGGACACACCAACTCATTGAAGGGTTTTTCTTTATTTTTACTATTTTCTACATTGTAGAATAATAGTGAAGACATCAACACTATGAAATAACCCACATGGAATCATGTAGTAATCAAAAAAGTGTTAAACAAATCAAATATATTTTATATTTGAGATTCTTCAAAGTAGCCACCCTTTGCCTTGATGACAGCTTTGCACACTCTTGGCATCCTCTCTACCAGCTTCACCTGGTACACTTTTCCAACCGTCTTGAAGGAGCTTCCACATGGTGAGCACTTATTGGCTGTTTTTCCTTCACTCTGCAGTCCAACTTATCCCAAACCATCTCAGGTTGGGTGATTGTGGAGGCCAGGTCATCTGATTCAGCACTCCATCACTCTCCTTGGTCAAATAGCCCTTACACAGCCTGGAGGTGTGTTGGGTCATTTTCCTGTTGAAAAACAAATGATAGTCCCACTAAGCGCAAACCAGATGGGATGGCTTATCGATGCAGAATGCTGTGGTAGCCATGCTGGTTAAGTGTGCCTTGAATTCTAAATAAATCAATGACAGTGTCACCAGCAAAGCGCCCCCACACCATCATACCTCCTCCATGTTTTACGGTGGGAACCACACATGCGGAGATCATCCGTTCACCTACTCTGCGTCTCACAAAGTCCGGCAGTTAAAACCAAAAATCTCAAATTTGGACTCATCAGACCAAAGGACAGATTTCCACCAGGTCTAATGTCCATTGCTTGTGTTTTTTGGCCCAAGCAAGTCTCTTCTTATTGGTGTCCTTTAGTAGTGGTTTTCATTGCATCAATTTGACCATGACGGCCTGATTCACACAGTCTCCTCTGAACAGTTGATGTATCTGTTACTTGAATTCTGAAGCATTTATTTGGGCTGCAATTTCTGAGGCAGGTAACTCTAATGAACGTATCCTCTGCAGCAGAGGTAACTCTGGGTCTTCCTTTCCTGTGGCGGTCCTAATGAGAGCCAGTTTAATCATATCTTTTGATGGTTTTTGCGACTGCACACATTTTCCGGATTGACTGACCTTCATGTTTTAATGTAATGATGGACTGTTGTTTCTCTTTGCTTATTTGAGGTGTTCTTACCATAATATGGACTTGGTCTTTTACCAAATAGGGCTGGCTTCTGTATACCACCCCTACCATGTCACAACACAAATGATTGGCTCAAACGCATTAAGAAGGAAAGAAATTCCACAAATTAACTTTTAACAAGGCACATCTGTTAATTGAAATGCATTCTGGGGTGACTACCTCATGAAGCTGGTTGAGAGAATGCCAAGAGTTTGCAAAGGGTGGCTACTTTGAAGAATATCAAATGTATTTTGATTTGTTTAAACATTTTTGGTTACTACATGATTCCATATGTGTTATTTTGTAGTGTTGATATCTTCACTATTATTGTGCAATGTAGAAAATAGTAAAAATAAAGAAAAAAGCCTGGAATGATTAGGTGTGTCCAAACTTTTGACTGGTACTGTATATATTACACACACTCCTCAAACATTGCAGTAGAGAATCCTTCCATCACACTTTCTCTCTCTAGGCCGTCATTGTAAAGGAGAATTTGTTCTTAACTGACTTGTTAAATAAACTCTATCCCTCCCTCTCCTTCCCTGTAGATGTGATGGATGGTGAGAAGATGGAGACTGACTCTGGCTCCCAGCAGCCTCTACAGGTGAGACTGGAAGTGACTTGTGGAGTTAGAGGAAGTGAGACAGGAATTTACACTCTGGTGTTTCTGAGAATCTGATTGTCAGTGGGTGATGATTGTGTGTGTGTTCCAGGTGGATAGACAGACGGTTCTAGAGCCCAGTGGAGGAGAGCGATCAGTGGAGGGAGAACGAGTTAAGAGAGAGAATGCTGAAATGACAGTCACAGAGGAGAGAGACGGCGATAGCGGAGGGAACCTCGAGACAGGTGTGTGTGTGTCTAATTTATATTTTAACAGACAAGATGGTGTGTGATGATGTAAGTTATAGATTATCTCCTCTCTTTTAGACCGAGGGGAGAAGGATGAGATTGCGGGACGATGGAGGGAAGTAGAGCGGGATGAAGGGAGGAGACTAGCAGAGCTGGAGTTGGTAGATGGGACAGTTACCACGGCAGCAGCAGCTGCTCTAGGCGCCGCCGCTACTAAGGCCAAGGTAAGCCCCGCCCATAACCCTCAAACCACCCTATCGCTGCTCACTTACCCCACCCATCAGCCAATCCCTGTCTACTGTCCATTAAACTGGCCTATCCCCCATTTCTTTCTTTCTACTGGCCTGTCACAACAGCCATAACTTAGGACCTAGCCAATCAACCACACCACACTCTCTCTCCCCTTTTATGTGATCATATTTTTTTTGAAAGTTGAAACTTATTTGGTAACTCACACACTGAGTATCCCAAACAACAGGAACACCTTCCTATTATTGAGTTACACCCCCCCTCTTTTGCCCTCAGAACAGCATCAATTCGTTGGGGCATGGACTGTACAAGGTGTCCAAAGCATCCTCAGGGATGCTGGCGCATGTTGACTTTAATGATTCCCACAGTTGTCAAGTTGGTTGGATGTCCTTTGTGTGGTGGACTGTTCTTAATACACATTGGAAACTGTTGAGTGTGAAAAACCCAGCAGTGTTGCAGTTCTTGACACAAAACGGTGCACCTGGCACCTACTACAATGCCCCGTTCAAAGGCACTTTAATATTTTGTCTTGCCCATTCACCCACTGAATGGCATACATACACAATCCTTGGCTCAAGGCTTAAAAATTATTCTTTACCCTGTCTCCTGAGTGGTGTAGCGGTCTAAGGCACTGAATCTCAGTGCCTTAGGCGTCACTACAGATACCCTGGTTCGAATCCAGGCTGTATCACAACCGGCCGTGATTGGGGCGGCACACAATTGGCCCAGCGTCGTCCCTGTAAATACGAATATGTTCTTAACTGACTTGCCTAGTTAAATAAAAAAACATCTACACTGACTTTTGAAGTGTATTTAACAAGTGATATCAATAAGGGATCATTGCTTTCACCTGGATTTACCTGGTCAGTCTGTGATGGAAATACATGTTTTGTATTTTGTGTACAGCAAATAGATACAGTAATTCTCTCTCTTGCCCTCTCTCTAGCACCTAGCAGCGGTAGAGGAGAGGAAGATCAAGTCTCTGGTGGCTCTGCTGGTGGAGACTCAGATGAAGAAGCTGGAGATCAAACTGAGACACTTTGAGGAGCTGGAGACCATCATGGACCGAGAGAAAGAGGCTGTGAGTATACAGATCTACATCTAGCCAATTGGGATCTAGTTTGGGGGAGCTACTAAACATTAATTTGGCTATTTCATAATGGTTCCTTATAAATGTAACGTTTATCTGTGTCCCTCTTTCCCTGCCCCTCTCTCACTGTGTGTGTAGTTGGAGCAACAGCGTCAGCAGCTGTTGTCAGAGCGACAGAGTTTCCACTCTGAGCAGCTGAAACATGCAGAGATGAAGATTCTACAGCAGAGAGAGCAGCAAGCACCATACACTCCACAACACACAGGTCTGTACTCACACGCACACACAAACAGACATACGTTGTGTGTGAATGTCATGGTAAATATGTAACATCCATCTCTCACCTCTTCTTTAGGTCAGTCCATGCCCAGCCAGATGATGCCTACTGGGGGAAACTCTCTCACCATGGCCCCTCGACACCCTGGAGCTCCCAACGGCATGTGTGAGTACCCTCACCCCACACTGCCCCTTACCTCTAGAAAATGGTCACAAAAAATGTACCCATCATTTTAACATTTTGAGGGTGTTTACAGTGCATTCGGAAAGTATTCAGACCCCTTGACTTTTTCTAAATTTGGTACGTTACAGCCATATTCTAAAATTGATTAAATTGTTTTTTCCCTCCATCCAATCTACACACAATACCCCATTATGACAAAGTTAAAAACAGGTTTTCATAAATTTTTGCAAAATGTAAAAAAAAAAAAAAAAAAAAAAAACATTTACATAAGTATTCAGACCCTTTACTCAGTACTTTGTTGAAGCACCTTTTGGCAGTGATTACAGCCTCAAGTCTTCTTGGGTATGACGCTACAAGCTTGGCACATCTGTATTTGGGAAGTTTCTCCCATTCTTCTCTGCAGATCCTCTCAAGCTCTGTCAGGTTGGATGGGGAGTGTCGCTACACAGCTATTTTCAGGTTTCTCCAGAGATGTTCGATCGGGTTCAAGTCCGGGCTCTGGCTGGGCCACTCATGGCTATTCAGAGACTTGTCTTGAAGCCACTCCTGCGTTGTCTTGGCTGTGTGCTTAGGGTCGTTGTCCTGTTGGAAGGTGAACCTTCGCCCCAGTCTGAGGTCATGAGTGCTCTGGAGCAGTTTTTCATCAAGGATCTCTCTGTACTTTGCTCCGTTCAACCTCCCAGTCCATGCCGCTGAAAAGCATCTCCACCGTATGATGCTGCCACCACCATGCTTCACTGTAGGGATGGTGCCAGGTTTCCTCCAGACAGAGTTCAATAATGGTTTCATCAGACCAGAGAATCTTGTTTCTCATGGTCTGAGAGTCCTTTAGATGCCTTTGGGCAAACTCCAAGCGGGCTGTCATGTGACTTTTACTGAGGAGTTGCTTCCGTAAGGCCACTACCATCAAGGCCTGATTGGTGGAGTGCTGCAGAGATGGTTGTCCTTCTGGAAGGTTCTCCCATCTCCACAGAGGAACTCTGGAGCTCTGTCAGTGACCATCGGGTTCTTGGTCACCTCCCTGACCAAGGCCCTTCTCCCCCGATTGCTCAGTTTGGCCGGGTGGCCAGGTCTTGGAAGAGTCTTGGTGGTTTCAAACTTCTTCCAGTTAAGAATGATGGAGGTCACTGTGTGTTCTTGGTGACATTCAATGCTGCACAAATGTTTTGGTACCCTTCCCCAAATATGTGCCTCGACACAATCCTGTCTCGGAGCTCTATGGACAATTCCTTCAACCTCATGGCTTTGAAATGCACTGTTAACTGTCAGGACGTTATATAGACAGCTGTATGCCTTTCCAAATCATGTCCAAACAATTCAATTTACCACAGGTGAACTTCAATCAATTTGTAAAAACATCTCAGGGGTGGTCAATGGAAACAGAATGCATCTGAGCTCAATTTCGAGTCTCAGAGCAAAGGTTCGGAATATTTATGTAAATAAGGTTTTTCTGTGTTTTATTTGTAAAAAAATTGCTACAATTTCTAAAAACCTGTTTTTGCTTTGTCATTATGGGGTATTGTTTGATGAAGAAAATTTGTTTTAATCGATTTTAGAATAAAGGCTGTAACGCAACACAATGTGGGGAAGGGGTCTGAATACTTTTCGAATGCATTGTATGTTACATTTTACATTTTAGTCATTTTAGCAGACGCTCTTATCCAGAGCGACTTACAGTAGAGTGCATACATTCTATTACATTTTACATACTGAGACAAGGATATCCCTACCGGCCAAACCCTCCCTAACCCGGACGACGCTATGCCAATTGTGCGTCGCCCCACGGACCTCCCGGTTGCGGCCGGCTGCGACAGAGCCTGGGCGCGAACCCAACCCAGCCTGGGCGCGAACCCAGAGACTCTGGTGGCGCAGCTAGCACTGCGATGCAGTGCCCTAGACCACTGCGCCACCCGGGAGGTCATTACTAAGTATGTTGACTTAGTAATGCAGACGGAAGTTGACGATTGAAGTTTGGGGAGGTGTATCTGCCACAGCCAAAAGTTGGTCATTGTTGTGGTTTTCCAACAGCAAGCCCCAAATCAACATAGCTGCCATTATTTTATTAAGGTTTTTCTTAATAAGGTCAAAATAAACTTGTCTCTACCACCTGTATCACACACTCACAAACTGAAAACATTTGTACAATTCATTGGTTAGAAAGGTTTCAAATATCACATTCACTTGTATCCACTGTGTCTTTTAAATCTCAGCCAAGTTGGTTCCTGTTTCAGTCACGGCTTTGGTCACATTCGCGTGGTCAAGCAAAAACACCTTAATTGACTATAGTGCCTTCCACAATGCAAGCAATGGCCTTTGATCACATGGATTTTATAAAGTTTATGCAGTTGACATGTAGGTGCAAGTCGGACAATTTTAATCCCCATAATGCCACCCACTTTTTAAGGCGGTGACCAACGCTGGTCACTAACTGCATGAAACTGATCCGCTGGAACGCGCCCGCTCATGTAGTTTCTTCTCTTCTGTCAGACCCACCAGCACAGCCTGATGGGATAGCTCCGACGCAGCCTGGTCCTCCAAGCACAGCCATACACAGCCGGGGAGCAGAAACATGAGACCACACACAGTACATATTTTGGATCCACAGTAAGAAACAGTCATGGTCATACAGATGCCTGGACAAGCAGTCATGGAATCTAATCTTCACATTGGACAGGTCCTCATATGTGACTGTTATTTTGATGTCATTTAACCATTGTTACACACACACTTGCTGTATGCTTTATTGACCAGTGCTGAAGAGTATACTCAAATTGTGTTTTATATGAAACTATCGATCTGTGTACGTGTCCTTTTTTAGTGTGTGTGTGTGTCAATGATGTTGGATGTGATACACTATTTTACAGGACATTGACATCACACAGATACAGTACTGGATACTGACCAACAAGTATAAAATAAATACATCACCATACTCTAACTAGCTGAAACATTGGAACTTAATGGTACTAGTGGCTAATTTGGGAGAATATCAGTCATCATCTTGAGTCTGATGGTGAGTGTTTTTAGAGGAAAAGTATTCTAGGTTGGTTTCTTTCATTGTCACCCTCATGATGGCCTTTCATAAAAACTAAAATACCTTAAACAAGTAAAAGTCACCTGGTAAAATACTACTTGAGTAAAAGTATTTGGTTTTAAATATACTTAAGTATCAAAAATAAAATTATAAATTATTTAAAATGACTTACGAAATGGCACAATTGTCTTTTATTTACGGATAGCCAGGGGCCTCTCCAACACTCAGACATAATTTACAAACAAAGCATGTTTCTGAGCTACAGTATCTGATGGTTTTGACCACCAAGTCATTTGAAATTATTTATAATTTTAATATTTAAAACCAAATACTTTTTCTCAAGTAGTATTTTACCGGGTGACTTTTACTTGTCTAAGGTATCTTTACTTTTACTCAATGACAATTGTTTTTGTTTTTTAATGCCATTTTATAATTCTATTAACTGAAAAAAAGATTCGGAAGTACACACAAGGGGTAGAAGTTTAGGCTGGTTGTATGGAGTTGCTGGACTGATGTCAAGTCAGTTTGCTTGGCTTTATGATCATTTTATTGATGCGTCAATACAGCGCCGACATTCCATTGATTAGAGCAACAGAGCGATAGAGTTTGTCCTAAATATAAGGCTCTGTTGCTCTTATCAATGAAATGTTACACCAAATCTGTAATATTTCCAGTCATTTCAACAAATGAAATATTTGAATTGGACTCCCTTCACATGCATAACTTGAGATGAGTGCAATACCACAAAGCTCAAAATGCCATTACACGATGCAGTTTGTACGTAATTTGATGCCCTTTGCGACCACGTTAGGTCGGTTGAAGTCGGAAGTTTACATACACTTAGGTTGGAGTCATTAAAACTCCTTTTTCAACCATTCCACAAATTTCTTTTTAACAAACTAGTTTTGGCAAGTCGGTTAGGACATCTACTTTGTGCATGACACAAGTAATTTTTCCAACAATTGTTTAGACAGATGATTTCACTGTATCACAATTCCAGTGGGTCAGAAGTTTACATACACGAAGTTGACTGTGCCTTTAAACAGCTTGGAAAATTCCAGAAAATTAAGTCATAGCTTTAAAAGCTTCTGATAGGCTAACTGACATCATTTGAGTCAATTGGAGGTGTACCTGTGGATGTATTTCAAGGCCTACCTTCAAACTCAGTGCCTCTTTGCTTGACATCATGGGAAAATCTAAAGAAATCAGCCAAGACCTCAGAAAAAAATCTGTGGACCTCCACAGGTTTGGTTCATCCTTGGGAGCAATTTCCAAATGCCTGAAGGTACCACGTTCATCTGTACAAGCAGTAGTACGCAAGTATAAACCCCATGAGACCACGCAGCCGTCATACCGCTCAAGAAGGAGACGCGTTCTGTCTGCTAGAGATTAACGTACTTTGGTGCAAAAAGTGCAAATCAATCCCAGAACAATAGCAAAGGACCTTGTGAAGATGCTGGAGGAAAAGGCTACAAAAGTATCTATATTCACATAACCTGAAAGGTCGCTCAGCAAGGAAGAAGCCACTGCTCCAAAACCGCCATAAAAAAGGCCAGACTACGGTTTGCAACTGCACATAGGGACAAAACGCTAATGTCCAAAAAGTAAACTGGAACAATACTTCTAACATTCGAATGTGGGAAATGGGCAGATGTAAAAAAAAAAAAAAAAAAGACTCATTGGTTTTCACTTTGTGATATTATTGAAAACTGTATGAACCAAATACTTTAACTTAAGAATGATACCCCCTTTATCTGTCAAGTTGTCTATGTGATATGAAAATGGATGAAACTATTTTTGATAAGTTAGGGATGTAATTTTAGGAGTCATAAGAGAACTTCTAATCACGCCCCGAATGAGGTCAGAAGTGTCAGTTTGATGGACTGCCCTTTCCGACCAGAGTGCTTAAAAGGACTAGCTAAGAAACAACCTTCCCGAGGGGGCTTGGTTCTAACCGAGATAGACGAGCGAAGGCATTCAACATGTAAATACATCCATTATTTTCTTACCCCAAAACGAGTGGTGGGTCATGTGCAAGGTATATGATTGTGAGACTAGTTATAGAATGTATCAACGATAAATATCCCTTTTTCCTCTCTCTATTTTCCCCTTCTCCAAGATGTAACAAGCCATCATATCTTGTCAGTCAACCAGGGACCGTTGTCTCATGTAAGTGTGTATTCTGGAATTATTTAGTAAATAAACCAATTTGTGGAGTACTGAATAATGAGCAAGGTTGTGAATTCTTGCAGATCCAAGAAAGTCACAACTGTTCAGAATGAGAATTGATATGAGGTAATGATTAATAAGTGACTTATCGATAACAAATCTTCTAGAGTTTAATTCGGGAGATGGTAACTCGTTAAACAACTTCTTCCATGGTGCCCCAATTCCAAATGAGTTAATTGTTACATGGTTAATTTAGTCGGGAAACAATTAAACATAGTTAGGACCCTGTCTTTCAAAGATAATTATTAAAAATCCAAATAACTTCACAGATCTTCATTGTAAAGAGTTTAAACATTGTTTCCCATGCTTGTTCAATGAAACATAAACAATTAATGAACATGCACCTGTGGAACAGTCGTTAAGACACTAACAGCTTACAGACGGTAGGCAATTAAGGTCACAGTTATGAAAACTTAGGACACTAAAGAGGCCTTTCTACTGACACTGAAAAACACCAAAAGAAAGATGCCCAGGGTCCCTGCTCATCTGCATGAACGTGCCTTAGGCATGCTGCAAGGAGGCATGAGGACTGCAGATGTGGCCAGGGCAATAAATTGCCATGTCTGTACTGTGAGACGCCTAAGACAGCGCTACAGGGAGACAGGACAGACAGCTGATCGTCCTCGCAGTGGCAGACCACGTGTAACAACACCTGCACAGGATCGGTACATCCAAACATCACACCTGCGGGACAGGTACAGGATGGCAACAACAACTGCCGAGTTACACCAGGAATGCACAATCCCTCCATCAGTGCTCAGACTGTCCGCAATAGGCTGAGAGAGGCTGGACTGAGGGCTTGTAGGCCTGTTGCAAGGCAGGTCCTCACCAGACATCACCGGCAACAACGTCGCCTATGGGCACAAACCCACCGTTGCTAGACCAGACAGGACTGGCAAAAAGTGCTCTTCACTGATGAGTCGCGGTTTTGTCACACCAGGGGTGATGGCTGATTCACGTTTATCGTTGAAGGAATGAGCGTTACATCGAGGCCTGTACTCTGGAGCGGGATCGATTTGGAGGTGGAGGGTCCATCATGGTCTGGGGCGGTGTGTCACAGCATTATCGGACTGAGCTTGTTGTCATTGCAGGCAATCTCAACGCTGTGCGTTACAGGGAAGACATCCTCCTCCCTCATGTGGTACCCTTCCTGCAGGCTCATCCTGACATGACCCTCCAGCATGACAATGCCACCAGCCATACTGCTTGTTCTGTGCGTGATTTCCTGCAAGACAGGAATGTCAGTGTTCTGTCATGACCATCGAATAGCACGGATCTCAATCCCATTGAGCACATCTGGGACCTGTTGGATTGGAGGGCTAGGGCCATTACCCCCCAGAACTGTCAGTTAACTTGCAGGTGCCTTGGTGGAATAGTGGGGTAACATCTCACAGCAAGAACGAGCAATCGGGTGCAGTCCATGAGGAGATGCACTGCAGTACTTAATGCAGCTGGTGCCCACACCAGATACTGACTGTTACTTTTGATTTTTGACCACCCTTTTGTTCAGGGACACATTATTCATTTTCTGTTAGTCACATGTCTGTGGAACTTGCTCAGTTTGTCCCAGTTGTTGAATCTTGTTATGTTCATACAAATATGTACACATGTTAAGTTTGCTGAAAATAAACGCAGTTGACAGTGAGAGGACGTTTCTTTTTTTGTCATTTGCTTAGGTGGAGCTGTCAAGAAAGTATGAGGATCCTTTGCACTCTTTATTAGATGTGTTCTGGGAATGTTTGGGTTTTCTTCCTCATACTCTCGTCTCTTTGTTCAGGCTTGTTTGGTAGAGAATGCTGGCCTTTCGGGGAGCTGTAAGTGCAGGGACTTAGGCTTTGTCAGATGCCAAATCATAATCTGAGGCTGGGAGAGAAACTAGGTCCAGAGCTAGTTTGGGGGCATGAGTCTGAGGCATAATCTGAGGATTGGAGAGAAACTAGGTCCAGAGCTAGTTTGGGGGCATGAGTCTGAGGCATAATCTGAGGATTGGAAGCCAAATTGGTGTTGGGGGATTTCATCATGCGGTAAAATGGGTGGAGGTGGCTGTGGACAGAATAAGAACAAATCTTTGATACTAATTACTAGTCTGCTGCTAGGAATTTGGTACCATTGAATGAGAAGACCGACAACCGCCGAAACACCTATTCTATAACAACATTGCTGAATGTTACTCTGAACTATCCATTCTAACCACGGCAGAGAGAGAGAGGGCGGACAAACTCTCTAAAAGAAACAAACTTTCCAACAGAGATCACAACGACACACTGAGCGTAAATACACTGCTCAAAAAAATAAAGGGAACACTTAAACAACACAATGTAACTCCAAGTCAATCACACTTCTGTGAAATCAAACTGTCCACTTAGGAAGTAACACTGATTGACAATAAATTTCACATGCTGTTGTGCAAATGGAATAGACAAAAGGTGGAAATTATAGGCAATTAGCAAGACACCCCCAAAAAAGGAGTGATTCTGCAGGTGGTGATCACAGACCACTTCTCAGTTCCTATGCTTCCTGGCTGATGTTTTGGTCACTTTTGAATGCTGGAGGTGCTCTCACTCTAGTGGTAGCATGAGACGGAGTCTACAACCCACACAAGTGGCTCAGGTAGTGCAGTTCATCCAGGATGGCACATCAATGCGAGCTGTGGCAAAAAGGTTTGCTGTGTCTGTCAGCGTAGTGTCCAGAGCATGGAGGCGCTACCAGGAGACAGGCCAGTACATCAGGAGACGTGGAGGAGTCCGTAGGAGGGCAACAACCGAGCAGCAGGACCGCTACCTCCGCCTTTGTGCAAGGAGGTGCACTGCCAGCGCCCTGCAAAATGACCTCCAGCAGGCCACGTAAAAATAATTACAGAGAATTGATTTGATAAAAATAAGTATTCAGTTTAATGATGCCAAAGACACGACACTAGTTATAGTTTCACCAGGTAATACATTGTGATGTAACTAGAATAGAGGCTGAGTTCACGTCAATGAACCAGATATAATGTATTGCCCTTGTTTTGTGCTTCCATACACTCAGGCTGTTGAATTAATGTTTTTCATTTATCATTTGTAGAAATAAGTAAAAGACTTGCCTATTTATGTATCAAACTAAATGATATGTATTAATCCATACTTCTTTTATGTTCAATTCTGTTATTTGTATCTAAGTAGACATTGTGTTTACAGCCCTAAATAGTTGTTTGGGAAATGTAGCTGTAGTTTTAGATTTATTTAGTAAAAGGAATCATAATAATCACATGTGAAAATGCAGTTTATACATTTTTTTAACACAGTTCCATGTTCTCAACACAACAACACCTTGAAACACACCAACTATGACTATCTAGCATAGTGGAGGTTGGTTGTGATGTCTGAATCCTCCAGCAGGGGGCGGGGTCACATCATGCATTCATCTAGTTACCCTTTTCTTCTATAACAACAGAAGCAGTACCATTTCAGACTGGGCAGAACCATAGAGAGAGCGAGAGTCCAACCCTTATTTTTGCCATAATCACACGTAAACATGCACACACACAAAATAGAAGACGGATGACTTACTCTCATGACCAGTTTTGTAGACATAATAGCAGCCAACTGTGACAGCAGCTATTACCTCCAGTCCCAACAGAGCAGGCGTAGAGACTGTTGCTACTCCCACTGTAAGGGCATATTGACCAACACCTAACGTTAACCAGTGCCTGGGGAGAAAGAGAACAGTCACTTTAACTGTAAATGAAACAGTGTTGAAAAGATTTCTTTCAATCCCTTTGGTGCAATTTTCACAAGCATATGGTAGGGGAGAGTGAGGTAAGTTGAGCCAATGGTTGACTCAATGGCAAGTTGAACAAATTGAATTGTTTTCTTCCCAGGTGTAATGCAAGACATTAGCACTGGGATATGTTTAAAGTCTTTAATAAAGTACAACGTGTTTGTTAGGTGTTAAGCCTGTGTTAAAAGATGCTTAAAATTATTAAAAGACAAAAAAGTGATTTGTGTTGAATTGTGATTGGGAAATAATAAAGATAGACATGGTTTTAAAAAGGTAGTGGTAATATTTCATTCAGTACAGACATTTGTAGGCGGCTAAAAGGGTAAAAAGTTAGAGGAAACTTGCCATAGTCTTCTGAAAACCTAACCGTGGGTTACAAATTCCAGGCAGCAAAATGTGAAGGCTGTGCAAGGAGTTTGTAGACCTTCACTAGCCACTGTAAAAGTATATATTTTTACACCATAAATGTATCAATTGAGAACAATTTGGGTTGAAAGGTCAAACCAAATCATATATGGATATGGCTGTAAATACTGCAGCATCATTCTCCATCAGCCAGTGTGCTTCAAAAGGCCAAGGCAAATTGGAAAGTGCTACCATTTGAAATGATTGTGTACAATGCACAATGCACATAACCAAGCTACACTATACATTTTTACTGTGAACCTATCATTATCTGGCAGGTAGCCTAGTGGTTAAGAGTATCGGGCAAGTAACTTAAAGGTTACTGGTTCAAATCTCCAAGCCAACTAGGTGAAAAATCTGTCAATGTGCCCTTGAGCAAGGCACTTGTACCTAATTGCTCCAGCATCAATAATGGTTTATCTCTGGCTGTTACACCACACTCTCTGAGGAGGATAAGCAACAAAAAAAGTCAAATTCACATGTGTATAAAACACACTTGTACATGTGTGAAATAGGATAAATGTAAGCAACCACCTTACTATTATCTGATGTATTGGTGACTAAAAAAAATTTTTTCATGAGAAACTTTGATTTTGCATGAATGACTCAATCAAAGGTTCTGAACTTCAGAAAGGGGGCATCACAAGTGTTATCAGTTAAGTGTCACGATCGTGTGGCGGATTGATGGACCAAAACGCAGCTTTTGGAAAGTAAGCCATCGTCTTTTATTTTTAAAGATGACGAAAAATAAACACGACACGAAACACTTTAACAAAACGAACAAAAACAACAAACGACCGTGAAGCTAAATAACGTTGTGCACTTACACACACAGGCTACAAACGTTCTGACATAGACAATTACCCACAACAAATGAGAGCCTATGGCTACCCTAAATAAGGCTCCCAATCAGAGACAACCGAAATCAGCTGTCTCTAATTGGGAACTCATTCAGGTAACCATAGACTCTCCTAGACAACTAAACATACATAGACAACCCTAGAAACATGTACTCCACACAAACCCATATACTATCCACAACCCCTTTACCATAAACAACACCCAACACCAACAAAACATAAACATTCCCCATGTCACACCCTGACCTAACTAAAATAATAAAGAAAACAACTAATACTAAGGCCAGGGCGTGACATTAAGACTTTTGTACTAAGAGTTTTGAAAAAAATACCACTGTGGCTACATCTGAAAAATTATTGAAATAAACTGTAAACCCACTACATATACTGTCGGACTGTTCACTACTAGGCAAGACCTAACTGTGAATAAAGCTACACATTTCTGTTACCTTTTAGTAGAAAACTGCAACTCAGAGTACAAGAAGCAAGCAAGTAGCAGAAAGAAGGTATACTCACGCTGTGAAAACCATAGTTGACTCTTAAAGATTGTAGATCAAATGCAACTGGTTCGTTGGACTGTTGGTTAAACTCCCCTGATGAGTAGGCTAGAGATGACTGGGGAGAAAAATGGCAGGTTTCGTAGCAGGTTTGGAGACTTTATGCAGCAGGTTAGAATAATTAACTTAGCAGGTTATGAGGAGTCGATTAAGGTTAGGAGAAGGGCTATGGTTAGCTAAAATGCTAAATCACATTATTCGACTTCAATTTGACAAAAGCTGTATACGGTCTATCCCATCCCGTCTCCTGTCGCAACCTAGTGATAAAGAGATGCTCAATTGCATACTCCTCGCGTCCTCTCTCTCCACTCACCGTCTCCTTCTCAAAACCCATTGGATGAGTAAGTTATAGGTCTCTCCCTTCTGACCTTGTCCTCATATGGGTTTGGAGAAGGAGACGAGGAGACAGGAGAGATGACTCGAGGAGTATACAATGGAGAAAGGGTCATAGTTTTACTTTAATTTCTCTCGAACTTCAGTCTCCTCTCCTCTCCTCCCCTTCCTAACCTCCCTCCATCCCTCCCTTTTTTTAGACCCAGCCTACACTGCTCCTCCTTGATGGAGAAACAAGGAAAAGAACGTTTGGAATAGCAGTTGAATACTAATATAAATTGCGTTCTTCATTCCCTCTTTGATGGCAATCATTTTCTGACTAGTTATAAAGGAAAGCAATAATAGTTCATTCTTTCCTTTCATGTTTGATGGAAGGAGTTTTCTGTAGGCTAGTTGCAGTGACGACCTGTCATTCAGGGCAGGTTTTTTTGGGGGGGGGCTTTCCTGTGTTGCATGTTATTTTGGCATTAATACGTGTTACATATAGGGTTGCAAACAATGTAAAAAAAAAAAAATATCCTTGATGTAATAAAGCCGCATACAAACATGGTCTCTTTTTTGTTTTCTTGAGCAAGGCAGCTCCAAAATGCAGGTGTTTCAGCCTAGCTCAGTGCATTCTGTGTTGGGACAAGCCAGCAGAAAATACGGAGCGTTGTGCCGTGATTGGCTCAGTGTTCTGTCACTCATGGGGACACTACGTCACCGCCAAGTCTAAGGGTAGAGTTAGAAAATTCTAGCCCCCTGGGTGCTGCCATAGAGTTACATTAGATGTGCCCATCCAAGAAGGCTCAAGGTCATTGGCCACAGATAAAATGACTTCAAATGACCTTATATGTACAGTATCTTTAATTGGACTGATCATGTCAACATCATACTTTCAAAATCTTAGCTAGCAGTCATCATCATGAATCAAGTCGACAATCTACTGGCAAATCCTTTTTAACCCTTGTCATATGAAGAAAAATAATGAAGAGAAATTATAGATAACGTATTACATATTACACAACAAGTTTGAAATCGCAAATTCAACAATGAGTGGTTTGGAAGGAATCGGTGACAGTGGCTAACTGCAAGGATTGCAAAGCAATCTGTCACGACTTCTACCGAAGTCGTTGCCTCTCCTTGTTCGGGCGGTGTTCGGCGGTCGACGTCACCGGTCTTCTAGCCATCATCGATCCATTTTTCATTTTCCATTGCTTTTGTCTTGTCTTCCCACACACCTGTTTTCAATCCCATCCATTACCTCTTGTGTATTTAACCCTCTGTTTCCCCTCATGTCTTTGTCAGGGATTGTTTTATGTTAACTGTTGTTTTTTGATGTATAGGTGTGCGACGGGTCCCCGTACCCATGTTGATTTTTTACGTATGTACATTGTTCGTGTTTGGAGCATTGTTAAATGGACATTTATTAAAAGTCTCCATTACACTCAGTTTAACTCTCCTGCGCCTGACTTCCCTGCCACCTATACACACGGCTCTGACACAATCACTAGCCTGCTATTCAGTGAAGTGGCTGTGTGGTCCCAAATCTGAGATTAAGAGGCTCTTTTCCAAGTTTAAAATGAAAATTTTCCACATTGGCCATGCTGTAAATGAAGAATGATTTGTGCCACGTTCAAAACAACTGTTAGCTCGGAACTGCGAAAGCTTGACTTCAGTGAGTTCAAGACAAGAGCAACGTCCTGAAGATCAATGACATCATCATGATTCGACCTTGTTTTTTTCCGAGTTCCTAGTTGTTTTGAAAGCACCATAAATCCAGAGAATGACAGACTTGATGACAAAATTTGCCCATGAAAGACCGCTGTGCCACCTGCCTGTTCAAGTGAGCACAGCACAACAAGATGAGTCCAAAAATGTTTTGTTTGCTGCTGCATAAATGATGTAATATGCCAGGGAGATATGTATACTGTAGCTAAGAAAGTAATACTAAGTTTATGTTGTGTAGTAAGATGTTAGTAGCCCATGTGCCTCACCCTAATAATTTGGTCTATTTACCCCTTTTCATTTTGCCTACTGTTCTGACTTGGTGGTCCACATGTAGCCTATAAACTTTTTTGGAGAAATGTAATCATTGAATATTGTAAGAGCTTTCATTGTCTGCAACTATATGCCCCCTTTATTTATCCTAAGGTTCTGACTTGGTGTACAGGGAAAACACTGTAAGAACGGCCCATGTTCACAGTAAGATGGCGCCGGAGAAGAAGGCAGACGTTTTACGTGCCCCTTGCCGATTGTGTTTTTTGTTTGTTTATTTGCATTGTTTGTAACTTATTTTTTTACTTATCTTGTACACAATGTTGCCGCTACCGTCTCTTATGACCAAAAATAACTTCTAGACTTCAGGACTGCGATTACTCACCACGGACTAGCAGAATCCTTTTTTTCCTTTCATGACTCTGACGAGCCCACCCGAAGGATATACTGCTTCCTTGGGAACAGACCCCGATCTCCGTGATCTTTGTGAAGAGGAGGCAGAGAAAGAGGGGCCGAAGGGCAGGCTGCCTTCTGAAAATTCGTATGCAATCGAATAAACCCCCACTTCCCTCCATTCTGCTAGCAAACGTGCAATCCTTGGAGAATAAAATCGACGAGTTACGCGGAAGATTAAACTACCAACGGGACAGTTAAAACTGTAACATCTTATGCTTCATGGAGTCGTAGCTGGACGATGACAATATCAACATACAGCTGGCTGGTTATACAATGTACCTGGCAGAATAGAACAGCAGTGTATGGTAAGACAAGGGGTGGCGGACTATGTATTTTTGTAAATAACAGCTAGTGCACTATATCTAAGGAAGTCTCGAGCTATTGCTCGCCTGGGGTAGAGTATCTCATGATAAGCTGTAGACCACACTACCTACAGAGAGAGTTTTCATTTGTATTCTTCGTAGCTGTTTACATACCACCACAGTCAGAGGCTGGCACTAAAACAGCATTGAATGAGCTGTTTTCCGCCATAAGCAAACAAGAAAACGTCCACCCAGAGGCGGTGCGTCTAGTAGCCGGGGACGTTAATGCAGGGAAATTTTTATCCATTTTACCAAATTTCTATCAGCATGTTAAATGTGCAACTAGAGGAAAAAGAACTCTGGACCACCACACACAGAGACACACACACACACACACAACACCACACACAGAGACGCGTACAAAGCTCTCCCTCGCCCTCCATTTGGCAAATCTGACCATAATTCTATCCTCCTGATTCCTGCTTACAAGCAAAAATTAAAGCAGGAAGCACCATTGAATAGATCAATGGTCAGATGAAGCAGATGCTCAACTACAGGACTGTTTTGATAGCACAGATTCCTCCGATGGCATTGAGGAGTACACCACATCAGTCATTGGCTTTATCAATAAGTGCATCGATGATGTCGTCCCCACAGTGACCATATGTACAGAAGCCATGGATTACAGGCAGCATCCTTACTGAACTAAAGGCTAGAGCTGCCGCTTTCAAGGAGTGGGACTCTAACCCGGAAGCTTATAAGAAATCCCGCTATGCCCTCTGACGAACCATCAAACAGGCAAAGTGTGTCAAATCGGAGGGCCTGTTGTCCGGACCTCTTGCAGTCTCTATGGAGGAGCCACAGGGTTCCATTCTCGAGCCGAGTCTCACTCTGTATATATCAATGATGTCGCTCTTGCTGCGGGTGATTCTTTGATCCACCTCTACGCAGATGACACCATTCTGTATTCATCTGGTCCTTCTTTGGACACTGTGTTAATAACCCTCCAAACAAGCTTCAATGCCATACAACACTCCTTCCATGGCCTCCAACTGCTCTTACACGCTAGTAAAACTAAATACATGCTCTTCAACCGATCGCTGCCCGCACCCGCCCGCCTGCCTAGCATCACTACTCTGAACGGTTCTGACTGAGAATATATGGATAACTACAAATACCTAGGTGTCTGGCTAGACTGTAAACTCTCCTTCCAGACTCATATTAAGCATCTCCAATTCAAAATTAAATCTAGAATCGGCTTCCTATTTCGCAAAAAAAGCCTCCTTCACTCATGCTGCCAAACATACCCTCGTAAAACTGACTATCCTGCCGATCCTTGACTTCGACGATGTCATTTACAAATTAGCCTACAACACTCTACTCAGCAAATTGGATGCAGTCTATCACAGTGACATCCGTTTTGTCACCAAAGCACCATATACTATCCACCATTGTGATCTGTATGCTCTAGTTGGCTGGTCCTCGCTACGTATTTGTTGCCAAACCCACTGGCTCCAGGTTATCTATAAGTCTTTGCTAGGTAAAGCCCCGCCTTATCTCAGCTCACTGGTCACCATAGCAACACCCACCCGTAGCACACGCTCCAGCAGGTATATTTCACTGGTCATCCCCAAAGCCAACACCCCCTTTGGCCGCCTTTCCTTCCAGTTCACTGCTGCCAATGACTGGAACGAATTGCAAAAATCACTGAAGCTGGAGTTTTATATCTCCCTCACTAACTTCAAGTATCGGCTGTCAGAGCAGCTTACCGATCGCTGCAGCTGTACACAGCCCACGTATAAATAGCCCATCCAACCAACTACCTACCTCATCTACATATTTGTTTTTGTTTTCTGCTCTTTTGCACACCAGTATTTCTACTTGCACATCCTTATCTGCACATCTATCACTCCAGTGTTTAATTGCTAAATTGTAATTACTTCGCCACTATGGCTTATTTATTGCCTTACCTCCTTACTTAATCTGCACACACTGTATACAGATTTTTCTATTGTGTTATTGACTGTACGTTTGTTTATCCCATGTGTAACTCTGTGTTGTTGTTTTTGTCGCACTGCTTTGCTTTATCTTGGTCAGGTCGCAGTTGTAAATGGGTACTTGTTCTCAACTGGCCTACCTGGTTAAATAAAGGTGAAATAAAAAGAAATACATTTCAAAAAAGTGTCAATACAAGACTAAGATCAAATCGTACTACAGCGGCTCTGACGCTCGTCGGATGTGGCAGGGCTTGCAAACCATTACAGACTCCAAACGCAAGCACAGCCGAGAGCTGCCCAGTGACACGAGCCTACCAGACGAGCTAAACTACTTCTATGCTCACTTCGAGGCAAATAACACTAAAACATGCATGAGAGCACCAGCTGTTCCGGAAGACTGTGTGATCACGCTCTCCGCAGCCAATGTGAGTAAGACCTTTAAACAGGTCAACATTCACAAGGCCACAGGGCCAGACGGATTACCAGGACGTGTGCTGCAAGCATGCACTGACCAACTGGCAAGTGTCTTCACTGATATTTTCAACCTCTCCCTGTCCGAGTCTGTAATACCAACATGTTTTAAGCAGACCGCCATAGTGCCTGTGCCCAAGAACACAAATGTAACCTGCCTAAATGACTATCGACCCGTAGCACTCACGTACATTGGGGAGAACAAGTATTTGATACACTGCCGATTTTGCAGGTTTTCCTACTTACAAAGCATGTAGAGGTCTGTAATTTGTTTCATAGGTACACTTCAACTGTGAGAGACGGAATCTAAAACAAAAATACAGAAAATCACATTGTATGATTTTTAAGTAATTAATTTGCATTTGCAAAAACTAAACTAAACCAACAGACGGAGGAACAGACTAAACCAACAGAGGGAGGAACATTTTTTGGATTGTGTACCTATGATAAAAATGACAGACCTCTACATGCTTTGTAAGTAGGAAAACCTGCAAAATCGGCAGTGTATCAAATACTTGTTCTCCCCACTGTATGTATCCATGAAGTGCTTTGAAAGTCTGGTCATGGCTCACATCAACACCATCATCCCAGAAACCCTAGACCCACCAATTTGCTTACCGCCCCAGCAGATCCACAGATGATGCAATCTCTATTCCACTCCACACTGCCCTTTCCCACCTGGACAAAAGGAACACTTATGTGAGAATGCTATTCATTGACTACAGCTCAGCGTTCAACACCGTAGTGCCCTCAAAGCTCATCAATAAGCCAAGGAACCTGGGACTAAACACCTCCCTTTGCAACTGGATCCTGGACTTCCTGATGGGCCGCCCCCTTGTGGTAAGGGTAGGTAACAGAACATCCGCCACTCTGATCCTCAACACGGGGGCCCCTCAGGGGTGAATGCTCAGTCCCCTCCTGTACTCCCTGTTCACTCATGACTGCATGGCTAGGCATGACTACAACACCATCATTAAGTTTGCAGACGACACAACAGTGGTAGGCCTGATCACTGACAACAACGAGACAGCCTATAGGGAGGAGGTCAGAGACCTGGCCGTGTGGTGCCAGGACAATAACCTCTCCCTCAACTGGATCAAGACAAAGGAGATGATTGTCGACTACTGGAAAAAGATGACCGAGCACGCCCCCATTCTCATCGACGGGGCTGCAGTGGAGCAGGTTGAGAGCTTCAAGTTCCTTGGTGTCCATCACCAACAAACTAACATGGTCCAAGCACACTAAGACAGTCGTGAAGAGGGCACTAACCGGTGCCCCTGCACATTGACTCTGTATTGGTACCCCCTTGTATATAGTCTCGCTATTGTTATGTTACTGCTGCTCTTTAATTACCTAATTTTAAAAAACTGCATTGTTGGTTAGGGGCTCGTAAGTAAGCATTTCACTGTAAGGTCTACCTGTTTTATTCAGCACATGTGACTAATAAAATTTGATTTGATTTGATGTTCTGAATTCTGTCACTGTACATTTCAAAAGTGCTAAACCAATAGTTATATTGACTACGTACATCCTAGCTCGCTCATTAATGTCTTAATCGAAATTACAGATGGCCTCTTATCCGTTTGTCGTTCCCTTATGCCACAGTTTGTACATCTCAATTATCAGTAGAAACCACATTTGTTTAACTATGTCAGCCGTAACAGCAGTGCTTTTAAAGGTAGTAAATGAGGCTGAATGAACTGTTTCGCTGCCAGGCAACGCTCCCCTGATAGCCAGGTGTGTGGTAACATTTTGGGACTGCTGATGGGACAGCTTTATGTAGGCCCTAACAGTTTGTGGGCACCGTTTGTCACCGTTATAGTAAAATGAATGTTATGTTGTGTATTGGCATCCTTTTTGTTTCGCACCACCAAGATTTACATGCTAAAATGCCCACTGGCTAGATGTAAAGGAACACCCTGTTTCTGTTTGAGGGAAAGACTAAGACATGGTATATCTCAGGGATCACCACTCTGGTCCACGGGATGAATCTTGTTTTGTATTCTTAATTTCTTACCGATACAAACATCAACATATTGCTATCAGATTCAACATGAATTCATTTGCAGACCTAAACAAATCCTATCTACTTCATATGACTTCAGTTTGTAGTGCCTATAGATGTTTTAAATGAAGCCATATGTTTTCCTGTTGATGTGGCTCTTGTATCGAAGTCTGCAGCTCAGCTTCTCAACATGTTGGGCTTTACAACCCAAGTGTTTTATGTTCTTGGTATATGAAAATAATAATATCAGGGCCTCCCGAGTGGCGCAGTGGTCTAAGGCACTGCATCGCAGTGGTCTAAGGCACTGCATCGCGGTGGTCTAAGGCACTGCATCGCAGTGCTAGCTGTGCCACTAGAGATCCTGGGTCAAGTCCAGGCTCTGTCACAGCCGGTCGCGAACGGGAGATCCATGGGGCAGCGCACAATTGGCCCAGCATCGTCTGGCTTTGGCCTGCAGAGATGTTCTTGTGCCATTGCACACTGGTGACTCCTTTGGCGGGCCGGGCACTACGCACGCTGACATGGTCGCCAGGTGTACTGTGTTTCCTCCGACACATTGGTGAGGGAGGAAGGGGAAGGGAGGGGGGAAGGGAAAGGGATGGGGAAGGAAGGAGAGAGATTTGGAGGGGGTAATGGATGGGGAAGGAAGGAGAGAAGTAAGGAGGGAGGGAGGGTAAAAGATGGGGAAGGAGAGAAGTAAAGAGGGAGGAAGGGTAAGGGATGGTAAAGGAAGGAAAGAGGTAAGGAGGAAGGGTAAGGGATGGGGAAGGAAGGAGAGAGGTAAGGGTGAGGTTAGAGGGGAAGGAACCCAGACCTCCAAAATCTCTAAGAGGATTAGAGTCCCCTCATTTCAACCCCCTTCACCCCAGTAACAAACACACACACACAGAGATTACAGAAAAAAATGGGGAGAAGAAAAAGATGGGGAGTGGTGAGAGAGAACTTTTCACACAGCGTCACACACAGCGTCAAACACACAGCGTCACACACACAGCTCCACACACAGCGTCACACACACAGTGTCACACAGCATCTTAGTCACAAAGGCTTAGCAGAGTGTCTGCCGTCTCAAACCGGGGGATTACAATCAGAATCCAGTCAGCACCGTCTCTATGTGTGTGTCTATGTCTTGTGGGTGTGTGCTTAGCAGGTGGAGGACCTCTCTTCTATTCAGGGTGATGGGAGCCGCTAACAGAAAGAAACCCAGAGGAATAGACTAAACCAACAGACAGAGGAACAGACTAAACGAACAGACAGAGGAACAGACTAAACCAACAGACGGAGGAACAGACTAAACCAACAGAGGGAGGAACGGACTAAATCAACAGACAGAGGAACAGACTAAACCAACAGAGGGAGGAACGGACTAAACCAACAGAGGGAGGAACGGACTAAATCAACAGACAGAGGAACAGACTAAACCAGCAGAGGGCGGAACGGACTAAATCACAGAGGGAGGAACAGACTAAACCAACAGAGGGAGGAACAGACTAAACCAACAGAGGGAGGAACGGACTAAACCCACAGAGGGAGGAACGGACTAAACCCACAGAAGGAGGAACGGACTAAACCCACAGAGGGAGGAACGGACTAAATCACAGAGGGAGGAAGGGACTAAACCAGCAGAGGGAGGAACGGACTAAACCAACAGAGGGGGGAACGGACTAAACCAACAGAGGGGGGAACGGACTAAACCAACAGAGGGAGGAAGGGACTAAATCAACAGAGGGAGGAACTGACTAAACCAACAGAAGGGTGAACGGACTTAACCAACAGAGGGAGGAACGGACTAAACCAACAGAGGGAGGAACAGACTAAACCAACCTAGGGAGGAATGGACTAAACCAACAGTGGGGGGAACGGACTAAACCAACAGAGGGGGGAACAGACTAAACCAACAGAGGTGGGAACGGACTAAACCAACAGAGTGGGGAACAGACTAAATCAACAGAGGGAGGAGCGGACTAAACCAACAGAGGGAGGAAGAGACTAAACCAACAGAGGGAGGAACGGACTAAACCAACAGAGGGGGGAACGGACTAAACCAACAGAGGGAGGAGCAGACTAAACCAACAGAGGGAGGAAGAGACTAAACCAACAGACAGAGGAACAGACAGTGGAGCAGAACGACCCCAGACCAGAGACAGAGCAGCCATCTCACCGGTAACAGATCTGAACACAGAGAGGATTTATGCTTGGATTACCACTGCTACACACACACTCACACATACTCATACACACACACACTGACAGACACAAACACACACACACACACACACACACACACACACACACACACACACACACACACACACACACACACACACACACACACACACACACACACACACACACAGACACAGACACAGACACAGACACACACACACACACACACACACACAGACAGACAGACAGACAGACAGACAGACAGACAGACAGACAGACAGACACTGACACACTCCGCGTCTGAAGGAGTCTGTGCTGCTGAGTAACTGGGTCTGGTGTGTGTGTGTGTCCTGGTGCATGTGTGTGTGTACCAGTGTGTGTAGCGCGGTGTGTCGGAGGACGGTGGTATGGCGCGCTGGGAGAGCTGGTCGTGGAGTTGGTCGTTAATGCTGTCTCTCCTCCTCTCTCTGTCTGCTCACGGTAAGAACACAGCTGTGTGTGTGTGTGTGTGTGTGTGTGTGTGTGTGTGTGTGTGTGTGTGTCTGTGTGTCTGTGTGTGTGTTTATTTGTGTGTCTGTGTTTATGTGTGTGTCTGTGTGTGTGTTTATGTGTGTGTCTGTGTGTGTGTCTGTTCACTATTGCACCTCAAACGTCTGGAAATGTGGGCTCAACAGAGAGAGAGAGAGAGAGAGAGACTATAAAATCCATTATCTTCAGCATGTCATTATTTTGTCTGAAAGTGTCGCTGACTTTGGAATATAGTATGGAATGAGTGTTTTTTCTGTCTATTACTGCTAGTAATGAACTCTGGCTCTGGTAACTCTGATACATCACAGAGTGTAATCGATCAGCTGATAGCTTCTTTATTGATCACTGATGTTGTTTTGCCAACGGGCAACTGCTGTCCCAGATAATAAACACACACACACACACACACACACACACACACACACACACACACACACACACACACACACACACACACACACACACACACACACACACACACACACACACACACACACACACACACACACACACACACGCACTGACACAAGACAAGCGTGCACACGTGCACACACTTGAATGCCCGTGCACGTGTGTGCACAAACACAAATACAAACACAGTTGGAGTTGATCAAACATTAGTGTAGAAGAGATAAGGAATTTGAATTGTGTGTGTGTGTGTGTGTGTGTGTGTGTGTGTGTGTGTGTGTGTGTGTGTGTGTGTGTGTGTGTGTGTGTGTGTGTGTGTGTGTGTGTGTGTGTGTGTGTGTGTGTGTGTGTGTGTGTGTGTGTGTGTGTGTGCGTGCGTGCGTGCGTGTGTACTGCGTATTGGAATGTGGGTGGACCCACCCTGTGAGGTCCATCTGCCCTGTGGCCCCAGAGAGCAACATTCTGTCACAATGTATTACCGTCAACACAAGCACACACACTCATATTATGTGTGTGTGTTAGTGGCCAACCGGTATAGCTGCCCATGATCCTGTGCTCTCCTGCCAGGAGAGGTTGTTGGGACTGAGCTCTGACCAATCACAGCCAAGCCAACCTGGTTACCGTAGTCAGAGCCCTGTTTCTATGGCTACAGATCTGTTACTATGGTAACAAACTATGTGTAGTGGCATGTCCATCAATTTCTCCTCTCGGCTCCTCTCCTTTCCGCTCCTCTCCTTTCTGCTCCTCTTCTTTATGCTCCTCTCCTTTCTGCTCCTCTTCTTTCTGCTCCTCTCCTCTCTGCTCCTCTTCTTTCCGCTCCTCTCCTCTCCTTTCTGCTCCTCTTCTTTCGGCTCCTCTCCTCTCCTTTCCGCTCCTCTCCTTTCTGCTCCTCTTCTTTCTGCTCCTCTCCTCTCCTTTCTCCTCCTCTTCTTTCTGCTGCTCTCCTCTCCTTTCTGCTCCTCTTCTTTCCGCTCCTCTCCTCTCCTTTCTGCTCCTCTTCTTTCTGCTCCTCTCCTCTCCTTTCCGCTCCTCTCCTTTCTGCTCCTCTCCTTTCTGCTCCTCTTCTTTCTGCTCCTCTCCTCTCCTTTCCGCTCCTCTCCTTCCTGCTCCTCTTCTTTCTGCTCCTCTCCTCTCCTTTCCGCTCCTCTCCTTTCTGCTCCTCTTCTTTCTGCTCCTCTCCTCTCCTTTCTGCTCCTCTTCTTTCTGCTCCTCTCCTTTCCACTCCTCTCCTTTCTGCTCCTCTTCTTTCTGCTCCTCTCCTCTCCTTTCTGCTCCTCTTCTTTCTGCTCCTCTCCTTTCCTTTCCGCTCCTCTCCTTCCTGCTCCTCTCCTTTCTGCTCCTTTTCTTTCTGCTCCTCTCCTCTCCTTTTTGCTCCTCTCCTTTCCGCTCCTCTCCTCTCCTTTCTGCTCCTTTTCTTTCTGCTCCTCTCCTCTCCTTTTTGCTCCTCTTCTTTCTGCTCCTCTCCTCTCCTTTCCACTCTTCTCCTCTCCTGTGGTGTCCGTCAGTAGATTGCTGTGAGTATTTCTACATGGTCAGTGTTTAACCTATAGCTGTAATCCTAATCTAATTTCCTCTGTGGTCAGTAGAGCATGTTAGAACATCACTGCTCCTAATCCACACTGACACACAGCTTCTGCTTCACAGTATAGATGGAGGGAGAGCAGTTTTCCATTCATTTTAATTGAGCACATCAGCTTCCTATCCCGGTACTCTGGATTTTGAATGATCATGGCTGCGAAGTGAATAAAATCCATTGCAATGGTGTTGTCTGTCTCCTGTGTATGTGTGGGTGTGTCCTGATCTATTTGTTGTTTCTGATTGACCTGACAGGAGAACTCTCATTGACCACTGTCAGCAAGACGGAAGTCCAGCACAGCCAATCATCTTTCTCCGCTGTAGAAAGGGCGGTGCTTATCGGTGATGACTCAGCAGAGCTGATTGGTTTAGGGTTAGGACTAGCGGCTGGACTTCCTCTCAGCGCCATCAAACGTAAAACCTCTCACAGAAGACACTCCCACTTGGACTTCACTGAACAGGACGATCAGCCAATCAGAGAAGAGCTAACTGGCGAGGAATCTCAGGAACGCTCAGATGATATCATCAAGGTGGAGTTCCATAACCCTGACCGCCCCTTGACCCCTGACCTCTCGTCTGATTCTGATTGGCTGACGGCTGTAGTTCAGCCCCTGCAGCAGCGGGCGGGAGACCCCACAGCCTGGACTCTGTCAGATTTCTACGACTACCTGTCCCCCGACGACAAACTCTCCACCATAGATTCAACCCTTGACCCTGATCCGACCCTGACCCCTCCGACAGACATGGAGGATGAAAACCCATCGCTCACTGGCTCCCCTGTCCTCAATGTTACCCCTGACAATGATGACCCCCAGCCACCCTCTCAGTCTCAGCCCCCCTCTCAGTCTCAATCCCCCCCTCCTTCCCCTCCTCAGGGGTCAGATGGGTGTGGTTTGGGCTTTGTGAGGTCAGAGGTCGGGGGTGAGTGTGTGTCTCAGTGTGACACACAGCCTGACTTCTGCTACAACAGAGGAGTTTGTACCATCGCTACGGGAATAGGAGCATTCTGCAGGTAATTTTGCACAATCATCAGTGGAACGAAATACATGTACAATAATGTGGGTGGGGGCACGCTTAGTTGTTTGTATACTACAGAACAATATACGGCTGGTGTCTTTCTAACAAAACCAGAAAAGAGGACAGATAGACACCCCACTGACAAACATATACAAACATGCAGGGCCACAAGCCTTCTCAGCAGGGTCCTTGACGGATTAGGAGTGTATGGGAAGGCCAAGGGGGGTCCATATGTCCTTACCCAACCTGAACCTCCCCGTCCACATGTCAAACACAGAAACACACACACCCTCTCTGATCCAGTTGATCTTATTATAGGACTAGTCTGGGCTGATTCTCTCGTAATTACTGGACAGACTTCTGATCTAACCTAGGACAGACACATGTAGGGCCCTATACATTCTGAGATGCAGAGAACAAGGACTGAATCACGGAATCCAGACATTAAAACAGAATTCAACAATATTCAAAAATGTATTGAACTTAGTAGGGAATCAAATAAATGTATTGAAAATGTATTAATTTGCCGAAGTTTATAGTAAGACATGAACAGAATGCATCAGTGATTCGTATTTCCTGCAACTTTCTGAAGAGGCAACAAGAATCCCTTTACCACTTTGTGTAGCTGTTAGCGATGGTGCTAATGAAAAAGCTAGTGTTGGATGGAATGTTAGCGATGATGCTAATGAAAAAGCTAGTGTTAGATGGAATTTTGGAATGAGGAAGATGGAATGAGTTTTGCAAACTCTACCGTCTCATGTGCACTCCAAAAACACTGCTAAAAACAGCCTCTAGGTGAGCACTGCAATTAAAGGGTAACTACATGCAAAAATGTAAATCAAATGAAAAATGTCCCAAACCTCAATAGTGGTCTCCTGATGTGCTTTAAGCATTGCTGAGGACTTAGAACATCCAACGTTTCTGTTTTTCTACAGTAGCAGTACATCAACTCATAACTGTACATTGCTTTGTAACAACAATCGTCAGATAGCGCGGCAGTTTGTTTTAGAGACACAAATACTTCCTGAATTCTACTGCCTGTCTCCCCTGCCTCTCGCTAGATGTAATGTCCAGGACTATATGTGGAACAAGGGCTCTCGTTGTGATTGGGTGGTGACAGACTTCCAGGTGCTGTGTGTGGTAGTGGGTGTGGCCTCTACGACCCTCATCCTACTCATCATCATCATCGTCTTCTTCGCCAAACGACTCCACCGCCTGAGGATTGAGAACAGGCGACTCCGCAAACGCAGGTCAGTGTGTGTCTAAGAGAGAGAGAAAGAGAGTGTAGACCTCACCGTGAAATGCTTTCTTACAAGCCCTTAACCAACAATGCAGTTCAATAAATAGAGTTAAGAAAATACTAAATAAACTCAAGTGAAAAAAAATATATCTGCGAGAGAGATACAGAGAAAGAGAGGGGAAGAGAGCTACATAGAAAGAGAGGGGAAGAGAGCTACATAGAAAGAGAGGGGAAGAGAGCTACATAGAAAGAGAGGGGAAGAGAGATACATAGAAAGAGAGGGGAAGAGAGCTACATAGAATGAAAGGGGAAGAGAGCTACATAGAAAGAGAGGGGAAGAGAGCTACATAGAAAGAGAGGGGAAGAGAGCTACATAGAAAGAGAGGGGAAGAGAGATACAGAGAAAGAGGGGAAGAGAGATACAGAGAAAGAGAGGGGAAGAGAGCTACATAGAAAGAGAGGGGAAGAGAGATACATAGAATGAAAGGGGAAGAGAGCTACATAGAAAGAGAGGGGAAGAGAGCTACATAGAAAGAGAGGGGAAGAGAGCTACATAGAAAGAGAGGGGAAGAGAGATACAGAGAAAGAGGGGAAGAGAGATACAGAGAAAGAGAGGGGAAGAGAGCTACATAGAAAGAGAGGGGAAGAGAGATACATAGAAAGAGAGGGGAAGAGAGCTACATAGAAAGAGAGGGGAAGAGAGCTACATAGAAAGAGAGGGGAAGAGAGCTAGAGAGAAAGAGGGGAAGAGAGATACAGAGAAAGAGAGGGGAAGAGAGCTACATAGAAAGAGAGGGGAAGAGAGATACATAGAAAGAGAGGGGAAGAGAGCTACATAGAAAGAGAGGGGAAGAGAGCTACATAGAAAGAGAGGGGAAGAGAGATACAGAGAAAGAGGGGAAGAGAGATACAGAGAAAGAGAGGGGAAGAGAGCTACATAGAAAGAGAGGGGAAGAGAGCTACATAGAAAGAGAGGGGAAGAGAGCTACCGAGAAAGAGAGGGGAAGAGAGATACAGAGAGTTATGGTTATAACTAGTGAGGAAGGCCAGACATTGATGCAGCAGTAATAACTGTTCATCAGCTGAACATAGACCAGCCTGACAGTGTGTGTGTGACAGTGTGTGTGTGTCTGAGATAACATGTTGTTCAGTCCGAGGGTTTAACCATTACATTCAGAGAGAGAGAAAGGGGGAGAGAGAGGCCTTATTTATTAAACAATTTATATTTGACAGTATAAAAGGCTTGTACATGACACGTTTGTCACATCAATGAAAATCCATCTCTTCCCCTAACCCTCTTTCCCCCACACCTCTGTCCCACACCTCTGTCCCATTCCTCTGTCCCATTCCTCTGTCCCATTCCTCTGTCCCATTCCTCTGTCCCAACCCTCTTTCCCCAACACCTCTCTCCCACACCTCTGTCCCATTCCTCTGTCCCAACCCTCTTTCCCCAACACCTCTCTCCCACAACTCTCACCTCTGTCCCATCCCTCTGTCCCATCCCTCTGTTCCATCCCTCTGTCCCAACCCTCTTTCCCCAACACCTCTCTCCCACAACTCTCACCTCTGTCCCATCCCTCTGTCCCACACCTCTGTCCCATCCCTCTGTCCCATCCCTCTGTCCCATCCCTCTGTCCCATCCCTCTGTCCCACACCTCTGTCCCACCCCTCTGTCCCACACCTGTTCTCCACCCCTCTGTCCCATCCCTCTGTCCCACCCCTCTGTCCCATCCCTCTGTTCCATCCCTCTGTCCCATCCCTCTGTCCCATCCCTCTGTCCCATCCCTCTGTCCCATCCCTCTGTCCTACACCTCTGTCCCACCCCTCTGTCCCATCCCTCTGTCCCATCCCTCTGTCCCATCCCTCTGTCCCATCCCTCTGTCCCATCCCTCTGTCCCACCCCTCTGTCCCACCCCTGTCCCATCCCTCTGTCCCATCCCTCTGTCCCATCCCTCTGTCCCATCCCTCTGTCCCATCCCTCTGTCCTACACCTCTGTCCCACCCCTCTGTCCCATCCCTCTGTCCCACCCCTCTGTCCCACCCCTCTGTCCCATCCCTCTGTCCCACCCCTCTGTCCCATCCCTCTGTCCCATCCCTCTGTCCCATCCCTCTGTCCCACCCCTCTGTCCCATCCCTCTGTCCCATCCCTCTGTCCCACCCCTCTGTCCCATCCCTCTGTCCCATCCCTCTGTCCCATCCCTCTGTCCCATCCCTCTGTCCCACCCCTCTGTCCCACACCTCTGTCCCACCCCTCTGTCCCATCCCTCTGTCCTCTCCTCCTTCCCTCGCTCCAGTCTATACCGTCCACACAGCGAGATGCAGATAGATGGCTTCTCTGTTTCCACGGCGCAAGATGGTTCCCATGCCAACGTAAGGAAGCTGTGTGACTCCCCCCCGCCCCCCCCTCAACCCCACGCTCACAATCTGGCTTACTATGACAACATTATCTGTCAGGTAACTAACTCCTGACCTATAACCCCTGACCTCTAACCTTTGACTGACCCTAACCTTAAGCCCTAACCCTGGCTAGATGTGTGTCAGTCTGTCTCAGTCCATTAGTCTGTCTGTCTATAGAATGTGTCTGTCAGACACACGCACACGCACGTGCGCGCGCGCGCGCACACACACACACACACACACACACACACTGTTCCCCTTTAAGATGTGATTTCCACCTGCAGAGAGCGAAAAGCAGCTACATCTGGGAGTATAAGCCTAGACACCCTTACTGTCAGGTAAGCAGAAGCACAACAGTGGCCAGTTTCCCCAGCTGGATAGGCTTTAACCTTACCAAGCAGGAAACTGCAAACTGTACGTAACCCAGCTAACCTCCAGTTCAGCTTGGCAACCATTACTGGCTACAGTGCTTCTTCCTCTCCCCCTGTGGATAGGGGTAAGGCAGACATTATGGGCTACAGTGCTTCTTCCTCTCCTCTGTGGTTACTAGGGATAAGGCAGACATTATGGGCTACAGTGCTTCTTCCTCTCCTCTGTGGTTACTAGGGATAAGGCAGACATTATGGGCTACAGTGCTTCTTCCTCTCCTCTGTGGTTACTAGGGATAAGGCAGACATTATGGGCTACAGTGCTTCTTCCTCTCCTCTGTGGTTACTAGGGATGAGGCAGACATTATGGGCTACAGTGCTTCTTCCTCTCCTCTGTGGTTACTAGGGGTAAGGCAGACATTATGGGCTACAGTGCTTCTTCCTCTCCTCTGTGGTTACTAGGGGTAAGGCAGACATTATGGGCTACAGTGCTTCTTCCTCTCCTCTGTGGTTACTAGGGGTAAGGCAGACATTATGGGCCACAGAGCTTCTTCCTCTCCTCTGTGGTTACTAGGGGTAAGGCAGACATTATGGGCTACAGTGCTTCTTCCTCTCCTCTGTGGTTACTAGGGGTAAGGCAGACATTATGGGCCACAGAGCTTCTTCCTCTCCTCTGTGGTTACTAGGGATAAGGCAGACATTATGGGCTACAGTGCTTCTTCCTCTCCTCTGTGGTTACTAGGGGTAAGGCAGACATTATGGGCTACAGTGCTTCTTCCTCTCCTCTGTGGCTACTAGGGGTAAGGCAGACATTATGGGCTACAGTGCTTCTTCCTCTCCCCCTGTGGTTACTAGGGGTAAGGCAGACATTATGGGCTACAGTGCTTCTTCCTCTCCTCTGTGGTTACTAGGGGTAAGGCAGACATTATGGGCTACAGTGCTTCTTCCTCTCCTCTGTGGTTACTAGGGGTAAGGCAGACATTATGGGCTACAGTGCTTCTTCCTCTCCTCTGTGGTTACTAGGGGTAAGGCAGACATTATGGGCTACAGTGCTTCTTCCTCTCCTCTGTGGTTACTAGGGGTAAGGCAGACATTATGGGCTACAGTGCTTCTTCCTCTCCTCTGTGGTTACTAGGGGTAAGGCAGACATTATGGGCTACAGTGCTTCTTCCTCTCCCCCTGTGGTTACTAGGGGTAAGGCAGACATTATGGGCTACAGTGCTTCTTCCTCTCCTCTGTGGTTACTAGGGATAAGGCAGACATTATGGGCTACAGTGCTTCTTCCTCTCCTCTGTGGATAGGGGTAGGGCAGCCATTATGGGCTACAGTGCTTCTTCCTCTCCTCTGTGGATAGGGGTAGGGCAGCCATGATGGGCTACAGTGCTTCTTCCTCTCCCCTGTGGATAGGGGTAAGGCAGACGTTATGGGCTACAGTGCTTCTTCCTCTCCCCCTGTGGATAGGGGTAAGGCAGACATTATGGGCTACAGTGCTTCTTCCTCTCCTCTGTGGATAGGGGTAGGGCAGCCATTATGGGCTACAGTGCTTCTTCCTCTCCCCCTGTGGATAGGGGTAAGGCAGACGTTATGGGCTACAGTGCTTCTTCCTCTCCCCCTGTGGATAGGGGTAAGGCAGACATTATGGGCTACAGTGCTTCTTCCTCTCCCCCTGTGGATAGGGGTAAGGCAGACGTTATGGGCTACAGTGCTTCTTCCTCTCCCCCTGTGGATAGGGGTAAGGCAGACATTATGGGCTACAGTGCTTCTTCCTCTCCCCCTGTGGATAGGGGTAGGGCAGACATGATGGGCTACAGTGCTTCTTCCTCTCCCCCTGTGGATAGGGGTAGGGCAGACATGATGGGCTACAGAGCTTCCTCCTCTCCCCCTGTGGATAGGGGTAGGGCAGACATTATGGGCTACAGTGCTTCTTCCTCTCCCCCTGTGGATAGGGGTAGGGCAGACATTATGGGCTACAGTGCTTCTTCCTCTCCCCCTGTGGATAGGGGTAGGGCAGACATGATGGGCTACAGTGCTTCTTCCTCTCCCCCTGTGGATAGGGGTAGGGCAGACATGATGGGCTACAGAGCTTCCTCCTCTCCCCCTGTGGATAGGGGTAGGGCAGACATTATGGGCTACAGTGCTTCTTCCTCTCCCCCTGTGGATAGGGGTAGGGCAGACATTATGGGCTACAGTGCTTCTTCCTCTCCCCCTGTGGATAGGGGTAGGGCAGACATTATGGGCTACAGTGCTTCTTCCTCTCCCCCTGTGGATAGGGGTAGGGCGGACATTATGGGCTACAGTGCTTCTTCCTCTCCCCCTGTGGATAGGGGTAGGGCAGACATTATGGGCTACAGTGCTTCTTCCTCTCCCCCTGTGGATAGGGGTAGGGCAGACATTATGGGCTACAGTGCTTCTTCCTCTCCCCCTGTGGATAGGGGTAGGGCAGACATTTTGTCTTCTAGGCTTTTCCTCCTTCTCCTTGTTTACGACTGGCAGCATTAGGGTTAGGCACGTTGGTCCCTTTGCTTCCACACAGCAGCCTCCCCATCTCCAGCTCCATTTAACAAACCAACATTGATTTAAACAGAGTAAATGTGGCTTTGGCAGAAAGGGGGGCACCCAGCACATAGGTTGTAGGTTTATTGAATTAAATTTGAATTTAGAGCGAACCCAAATGAACTCCCCTGACACACAGGCTCATACACTCATGCATGCACACACTCACACACACACTTTCTAACTCATAAAGAATGACTGGTCTCTGCTAGCTGACCCAGTTACTGTACTGTCCTCACGACCTTCATATGTCTGCCATCAGACAATCAATGTTTGTGTATGTAACGTATGTGTCAATATGTGTGTGTATGACATTTGTGTATGTAGTACAGGAGATTGGTGGCACCTTAATTGAGGAGGACAGGCTTGAAGTAATGTCTGGAACGGAATAAGTGGAATGGTATCAAATACATCAAACACATGGTTTCCATGGTTTCCATGTGTTTGATGCCATTCCATTCACATCGTTCCAGACATTATTATGAGCCGTCCTCTCATCAGCAGCCTCCACTGGATGTAATGTATGCATGTGTGTCTAACGTGTGTGTGTAACGTGGGTTTGTCTGTGTGTGTTGTTCCACAGGATGACCCTCAGAAAATGGAGGACCCTGTAAAGTCTCAATTCACTCAAGGGGAGGAGTCTCTGAACATCGCCAACTCTCATTCGCCGAAACATATTAACAACCGCCCTGCCCACTCCTCTGACCACACCCCTAACGCAGACCAGGAGGTAAATAGGGAGGAGGCAAGCTCCTCCCCCTCCAACATCATATACTAAATTATTATTATGATTAATGTAATACCACCATGCACATAATACTCCATATATCTACTATACTATCTCTGGAGAGGGACTGTTGAGCCCCTTGACTCCACTAGGAGCTAAAAGGACGAAAACACAACTATACTACAGTATACTATACTGTACTGTCCTATACTATATCCCTTACATAACAACATGTTGCACCACTACTGACCACATGGGGGTGATGCTACTCCTTCCTTGCTACACCTAGCTGCATCACTGTAGCAATCCTGAACTAAACTGTCTCTGGCTGGACAAACTCTCCTCTCCCACAATGTCCTGCTCTCATCTCTGACCCTTTACTGCTGTCCTCCCTTCTCCCACTGTCTGCCTTAAGTCTGCGTCAAAAATAACACCCTATTCCCTTTACTGTGCACCACTTTTGGCTAGAGCTCTGGTCAAAAGTAGTGCACTATGTAGGGAATAGGGTGCCATTTCAGATCTTTACCCTTCTTTTTGTCTGCATGCATTGCTGTTTTCTACTAAAACAATTCTTTATGGAAAATCATTATAAACAAGATTAACTAGAAATACAAGAAAAACTGTTGAGAAATGACAAGAAAAACAGTTGAGATACTTTGATGTTTGATATGATCCAGTGAATATGTATAGGTTTCATGTAAAGTTACTGTGTTGCCTGGCTTGCTAACATTGATATATTTATGGTTTCTATTGATGTGGGTTATAACCCTTTGATGAAATTCAGGGGTTGGTATTTTTGGGGGTAGAACACATCATTATAGCATCGGAACCAGAGTTGTTGGAATAAAACTTTGTAACTTTAAATTAGCTGGTCCCTGTGTGTTCCTGGAATGGCCCTATCCCTTTACCTTTATTGTTCTCTACCTTTCTCTCTCTCGCTCAGCTTTCTCTGGCTCATTGTGCATGGCTTTATTAACACTTTAATAAGCACACACACACAGTCCATTTAAAATATTGGAGGCCCCTTACACTTCAGTGGTGTGATGCCAAAATTCTAGCAAAATGTATAGCGCATAGAATTAAAAAGGTTTTGTCTGATATTATTAATTCTAATCAGACAGGTCTTTCACATGGACTATACATTGAAGATAATATAAGACAAGTACTGGAAACAATAGAACACTATAAAATATCTTGGAAACCAGGCCTGACTTTGAAAAGGCTTTTGATAAAGTATGACTGGAGTTTATATATAAATGCCTGGAACGTTTCAATTTTGGAGAATCTAATATAAAATGGGTTAAAGTCATGTATAGTAACTCTAGGTGTAAAATGGTAAATAATGGTTACTTCTCAAAGTTTTAAACTGTCAAGAGGAGTAAAACAAGGTTGTCCACTATCGGCATATCTATTTATTATGGCCATCGAAATGTTAACTATTAAAATCATATCCAACAATATCAAGGGCCTAGAAATCCAGGGCTTAAAAACAAAAGTGTCATTGCACACTGATGATTCATGTTTTCTTTTAAATCCACAATTTGGATCCCCCCACAGCCTCATAGAGGATCTAGATACTTTTTCTAACCTCTGGATTGAAACCAAATTATGATAAATGTATTATATTATGTATTGGATCACAAAAAAATACAACTGTTACATTACCGTGTAGTTTATTAATAAAATGGTCTGACGGTGATGTGGACATACTCGGTATACATATCCCGAAATAAAGAAATGATCTCACACCAATACATTTTTACAGAAAGTTAGCAAAAATGGACAAGATCATGCTACCATGGAAAGAAAAATACCTGTCTATTTGTGGAAAAATCACCCTGATTAATTATTTAGTCATATCCCAGTTTACCTATTTGCTTATGGTCTTATATTCCATTTTATTTGGAACGGCAAGCCAGACAAAATGAAACGGGCCTATTTATATAATGAATATGAACTCGGAGGGCAGAAATAATTAAATATTAAAGCATTAGACCTCTCACTAAAGGTGTCAGTCATACAAAAGTTATACTTAAATCCAAACTGGTTCTCTAGCAAATTAATAAAATGTCTCACCCCATGTTCAAGAATGGCCTTTTTCCCTTTATTCAGATTACAACCGCTCCCTTTATTCAGATTACAACCTCTCCCTTTATTCAGATTACAACCGCTCCCTTTATTCAGATTACAACCTCTCCCTTTATTCAGATTACAACCTCTCCCTTTATTCAGATTACAACCTCTCCCTTTATTCAGATTACAACCTCTCACTTTATTCAGATTACAACCTCTCCCTTTATTCAGATTACAACCTCTCCCTTTATTCAGATTACAACCTCTCCCTTTATTCAGATTACAACCTCTCACTTTATTCAGATTACAACCTCTCCCTTTATTCAGATTACAACCTCTCCCTTTATTCAGATTACAACCTCTCACTTTATTCAGATCACAACCTCTCCCTTTATTCCGATTACCTCTCCCTTTATTCAGATTACAACCTCTCCCTTTATTCAGATTACAACCGCTCCCTTTATTCAGATTACAACCTCTCCCTTTATTCAGATTACAACCGCTCCCTTTATTCAGATTACAACCTCTCCCTTTATTCAGATTACAACCTCTCCCTTTATTCAGATTACAACCTCTCCCTTTATTCAGATTACAACCTCTCCCTTTATTCAGATTACAACCTCTCACTTTATTCAGATTACAACCTCTCCCTTTATTCCGATTACAACCTCTCCCTTTATTCAGATTACAACCTCTCCCTTTCGGTTATTTGAAAAGGAAATCATCTCCCAAATATCGCTGTTTTTAAAACAAGCCGTAGAAAGTTGGTTGCAATTTCAGTTTAATCCAGCAGAAAAAAACAGCACAAATATTACAACAAGTAATGTGGTTAAACTCAAATATACTAATAGATTAAAAAAAACATTATCTTTTGAAATAATAATAAAAAAGGTGTAATCTTTGTCAATTATATCATAAATAGGACTGGTGGAGTTAAATCACATAAGCAGCTAACAAAAATCTGCTCTACACAAAATTACAACCAACTAATTGCAGCATTACTGCAAAAATGGTAGAAAGTGGAAGGGGGAAAAAGTAGTGAACTTGTCTGTCAGTCCTGCATTAAAGACCATATTTGGTTAAAGAAAATTGTGATATATAAAGTATACCAGTTTCATTTAAGGACCAAAAAATTAGTTGGGAAGAGATTTCCATGGCACATGGTTTATGAACTGATACACAGAACGACGCCGGATTCAAAACTTACATTTTGTTCATTTTAAATATTATACAAAATTCTTGCAACCAATAGAACGTAATCTCACAGGAGGTTGGTGGCACCTTAATTTGGGAGGACGGGCTGATGATAATGGCTGGAGTGGAATCAATGTAATGGTATGAAACACAGCAAACACATGGTGTGATGCCATTTGCTCGTTCCAGCCATTATTGGAGCTGTTCTCCCCTAAGCAGCCTCCACTGAATTGGTTTTTTCACACACATGCACACCTCTCTTTCTTAACCCTCGTTCTCCATTTCTCCCCTCTATCTCAACCATCACTCTCTTTATCTTTCTCACTTACCCTGTCTATCCAACTTATTTCTATCTTCTCTAGTCTATAAATGTCTATCCTCTTCTGACTCTCAACCCTGTATATTTCTAAAGCAGGATGGAGTCACCATTGGTCTACAGTTGCTCCTCCCTAAAGAGGCTAAGCTCCGCCCCGAGGCCAGCCCACCTCTGCAGTACAACGTCTTCCTCTACAAGAAGGGGACTGGTCCCTCTACTACTACCAGTAATACTACCACCACTAACTATACCAACCACAGCATGGCTACTGCTATGAATCACTCTGAGCCTAACATACTGCCCAATAGTAACTCCAATAAGACTTCCTGGAACTATACCAATAACTCTAACCCTAACATGAACTATAACCCCATTAAAGACTCACAGGTCTCTCAGAATCACGTTACTCCTCATCATCAATCTCACACCTCCCCCCATCGCCACTCCTACCCCTCCTCCCCCCATTACAGCTCCCTCCGTTTTACCTCTCCTCAGAGAACGCCTGTCTCCCCTCATCATGCTTCACACCATTACCAGTCCTCTCCCTCCTCACCCCATCATAGCGCCTTCCATTATCCTTCCACCCACCACCATAGTGCTGCCTCCCCTTCCTCCTCCCATCACCTGCCCTACCAGCCCTCCTCCCCCCCGCTTCCTACACCCAGGGGTCACTCCAGAGCCCCCCACTCGGACAAACCTCACCCCCAAGTCACTCTACATCCCTCCCCCTCCTCACCCATCCTTCGCTATCCCTCCCCACCATCCTCCCCCCACCTCTCCCACCCTATCAGCACCTACTCACTGTCTTAATCCTAACCTCGTAACACAACCATACCATACCCACATCCCAACCATAGTCTAACTACACCGTAAACAGCTAACCCTGACTACATCCCAACCGTAGTCTAACTATACCGTAAACAGCTAACCCTGACTACATCCCAACCGTAGTCTAACTATACCGTAAACAGCTAACCCTGACTACATCCCAACCGTAGTCTAACTATACCGTAAACAGCTAACCCCGACTACATCCCAACCGTAGTCTAACTATACCGCAAACAGCTAACCCCGACTACATCCCAACCGTAGTCTAACTATACCGTAAACAGCTAACCCTGACTACATCCCAACCGTAGTCTAACTATACCGTAAACAACTAACCCTGACTACATCCCAACCGTAGTCTAACTATACCGTAAACAGCTAACCCTGACTACATCCCAACCGTAGTCTAACTATACCGTAAACAGCTAACCCTGACAACATCCCAACCGGAGTCTAACTATACCGTAAACAGCTAACCCTGACTACATCCCAACCGTAGTCTAACTATACCGTAAACAGCTAACCCTGACTACATCCCAAACGTAGTCTAACTATGCCGTAAACAGCTAACCCTGACTACATCCCAATCATAGAATAACCACACCCTAGACCTGACCACACCAATGACACCCAGACCAAAATCAGGACCCCACGTCCGGGGGACACTTTCTCATAACGATGGTGCCAATACAAGAGCAATCTCTCTATGCATCAGTGTGGTGCTACTAAGGTACTTATTCAGGTTTATTCATGTCTTGTTAACTGTTTATGGAGCGTTATTAACATGTTACTAGGCTTACCAATGTTTTATTACAGCAATGTTCCTGTTTTATAACGTTTTTTTCTTTGTGTTCATGTTTTTTATTTTGATGATCTTTGATGATTTATTTTGGTCTAAAATAAAGTGTTTTACAACCTACTGCCAGGGACCTATAAAGATCTTTGATATAAATGGTTGTCCCACTATGACTGAACATTTGATACATGAGTGCATTTATCCTCATGACCACTAGATGTCAGGTGTGTCCCATGTTTGTGACTGGCGAACGCATACTGTAGAAAAAGAGTTCGGATTTATTCTGTTCAAGGATCCTATCATTCAACTGACAAATTCACATGCTGTGTATGTAGAGGACACAAACACATGTACTCACGTGACACACACACACACACACACCCGCATGCACGCATGCACAAACTAGAGATGTACAGTAGATTAGAGCACATTGAAGTACAGCACTGTAGAAGATTAGAGCACAGAGCACTGCAGCAGATTAGAGCACAGAGCACTACAGTAGTTTGGAGCAGAGCACTGTAGTAGATTAGAGCACAGAGCACTGTAGTAGATTAGAGCACTGTATTAGATTAGAGTACAGAGCACTACAGTAGATTAGAGCACTGTAGTAGATTAGAGCACAGAGCACTGTAGTAGATTAGAGCACTGTATTAGATTAGAGTACGGAGCACTACAGTAGATTAGAGCACTGTAGTAGATTAGAGCACAGAGCACTGTAGTAGATTAGAGCACTGTTAGATTAGAGCACAGAGCACTGTAGTAGATTAGAGCACAGTAGTAGATTAGAGCACAGAGCACTGTAGTAGATTAGAGCACTGTTAGATTAGAGCACAGAGCACTACAGTAGATTAGAGAGCAGAGCAGTACTGCAATGCTTTGTAGCTCTGCATGATAATGACTCCAGGTATGCTGCAATGTCTACTGTTTAGCTGTTTGTGTGTGTGTGCACGTTCGTGAGTGTGTACGTGTGTGTGTGTGTGTGCATAAGAAAGTGTGTGTGTATTTGTGAGCGTGTGCACTTGTGTGAGAGAGAGATGCAGGTGTCTGGTAGAGAAGGGTTTCCTTTTCAGTCAGCCTCCAGCAGTGCTACCGGTACTCAAACTGGGAGAGACATGTGGTGCCCCCGGGGTGTATCTGTGTGTGTTGATTGTGATTCTGGGGTAAATAACTGTCAATAGTTTTCAGGGTGTCACGGAAACCATCACAACAGGAAGTCAAACCTGTGATGTCAACCAATCAATAGAAGGGAGAGGGTGTGAGGGGGGGACAGTGGGAGAAAGCAGAGAGTGAAAGAGCGAGAGATAGTGAGGAAAGATGGGGAGAGAAAGAAAGAGGTGTTAAGGGAAGTGAGGTCATCACTCTCTTCATCTGGCCCAGAGACCCTCAAGATCAGGTTCATGTGACAGAGTATGCTTGCTGCGCCGTGCTGAGTGTGTGTGAGAGAGTGTGACAGGGTGAAAGAGAATGTTAGCACAGACACAAGGATGACATTTCTCTCCCTGGCCTGAAAGGAAAACTATTTAACCTGACACAAAGGCCTTTAGCTGAGCTAGAGAGAGAGAGGGATGGACAGAGTTGCCAGGTTACTGCTTGTGTCCTGCCCACTTTATTGCTCCTGAGGGATGAATAAAGGTGCAATGAATTGAATCAAGGTTGAATGATTATAAAACCACAGAATAGTTCTAGTCGGGAGGGGGGGGGTTGAGGTCAGAGGTTACATTTCACTCCGCTCCTCGTCATCCATGATGATGGTCATGATGATGGTTCTGTCAGTCTCACTGGTGAGAGGGTTTATGTTGCTGCTCATCCTGCTCTAATCTGTGTCATGCGTATGTGTGTGTGTGACTGTATCATACAGACTGTCAGTGTGGTGTGGTGATAGAGGGTTAATGTAGTGAAGCTGCTTCCTTCAAATAACACACTAAATTATTCATATCACACAGCGCTCACTCTCCACACACACAAGGCGTAGCTGAAGTTAACTTACGTGCACGTGTGTGTGTCAAGCAGATCTGTAAACTCAAGGAAAGTGCTGTGTTGGCCAAACAGCTGATGTCTCAGCCAATCAGAAACACTTAATCTACTACCTGCTGACCAAATCAGCATTAGTGTGAATACAATATCCATAATGTGGAGGCAACAGTATCTGACTACATCCATCAAGACAAGGTCAGACTCAGGTCAGACTGTAACACACCCTTCTGATAACACCTGACATAAACGAATCCGGCCATGATCAGGCCACATGTTAGTAGCAGGTGTAAACTACGTCAGAGTATCATATACTTAGATCTGGATATTATAGTGTCATATACAGTGGGGCAAAAAGGTATTTAGTCAGCCACCAATTGTGCAAGTTCTCCCACTTAAAAAGATGAGAGAGGCCTGTAATTTTCATCATAGGTACACTTCAACTATGACAGACAAAATGAGGGAAAAAAATCCAGAAAATCACATTGTAGGATTTTTTATGAATTTATTTGCAAATTATGGTGGAAAATAAGTATTTGGTCAATAACAAAAGTTTATCTCAATACTTTGTTATATACCCTTTGTTGGCAATGACAGAGGTCAAACGTTTTCTGTAAGTCTTCACAAGGTTTTCACACACTGTTGCTGGTATTTTGGCCCATTCCTCCATGCAGATCTCCTCTAGAGCAGTGATATTTTGGGGCTGTTGCTGGGCAACACAGACTTTCAACTCCCTCCAAAGATTTCTATGGGGTTGAGATCTGGAGACTGGCTAGGCCACTCCAGGACCTTGAAATGCTTATGAAGCCACTCCTTCGTTGCCCGGGCGGTGTGTTTGGGATCATAGTCATGCTGAAAGACCCAGCCACGTTTCATCTTCAAAGCCCTTGCTGATGGTAGGCTTTGTTACTTTGGTCCCAGCTCTCTGCAGGTCATTCACTAGGTCCCCCCGTGTGGTTCTGGGATTTTTGCTCACCGTTCTTGTGATCATTTTGACCCCACGGGGTGAGATCTTGCATGGAGCCCCAGATCGAGGGAGATTATCAGTGGTCTTGTATGCCTTCCATTTCCTAATAATTGCTCCCACAGTTGATTTCTTCAAACCAAGCTGCTTACCTATTGCAGATTCAGTCTTCCCAGCCTGGTGCAGGTCTACAACTTTGTTTCTAGTGTCCTTTGACAGCTCTTTGGTCTTGGCCATAGTGGAGTTTGGAGTGTGACTTTGAGGTTGTGGAGAGGTGTCTTTTATACTGATAACAAGTTCAAACAGGTGCCATTAATACAGGTAACAAGTGGAGGACAGAGGAGCCTCTTAAAGAAGAAGTTACAGGTCTGTGAGAGCCAGAAATCTTGCTTGTTTGTAGGTGACCAAATACTTATTTTCCACCATAATTTGCAAATAAATGCATAAAAAATCCTACAATGTGATTTTCTGGATTTTTCCCCCTCATTTTGTCTGTCATAGTTGAAGTGTACCTATGATGAAAATTACAGGCCTCTCATCTTTTTAAGTGGGAGAACTTGCACAATTGGTGGCTGACTAAATACTTTTTTGCCCCACTGTAGATGATCTGTTAGTGTGTAGTACAGCAGTGTCAGATGCTCTGCAGTAATGGTGCAGTGCAGCTTCTCTATCTGCTGTGTACACACACACTTTAAAAGGAATGTCTGTCCCATTAAAGCTCATCAATCGACAGAAGCCAAGCAGAGAGGCTAAGAGAACTAGAGGGAAAGTGGCAGGAAGATGAGGTGGGAAAGGGGGAGGGAAAAGGTTGGGGGTGGATAGAGATGTGAGGATGCCTGTTGTGCAGAATAATTACAACAGACATTTCTAATGGTAACATTCCTGTTTGAGGCTGTGTGTGTGTGTGTGTGTGTCAGTGTTCCAGAACATCATGGGAAAATCATTGTGGTTAATAAAACTCCGGAACATAATCCTGTTGACATAAAACAGAGATGGTGGAAGGTAGAAAAGGAGAGATCTCTCATAGGAGTCAGTCAGAATAACAACACTAACAGTTTTCATAAACCCTATTCTACTGTCTTCAACACACACCAGCCACTAACCCCCCATATTATCTATGCATATCTCTCAGTGGTCCTGCTGCAACAATGTCCTAATTTATACCCCTCTCTTCGTCTCTTGCTCCCTGCCTGTCACCCTCCTCCCATTTATCCCCATTCCCTCACACAAATGTCAGCCTTTGTAATTCTGCAGCCCTCCCTCTCTCCAATCTTCTCCCTCCTGCCTCTCTCCACCTGTCAGCTTCCCGACCCTCCCTCCATCTCCCTTTCTCTCGCCTGACTCTTCGGTTCAGTTTGTCCCTCTGGGGGACCCTTACATCACTCCTCTGTTTACCACGGTTTTGGAAACAGAAGTGACTGAACTCTGGTCATTAGAGTGAAGGAGCAAGGGAGAGACCGAGAGGAAAAAGAGAGAGAAGATAATTAACAAAAAGGAGACGTATTTCCAGGAAAGGATGTTTAATGTCCCAGACACAATGACATCATGACTACAGAGGGGTGTGGCTAGAAAACAGTTAAATATTTCACTGTTAACCCTACATGTCACAGTTGGTCACCATAAAATTGATATGAGATTGTGTGTATGTCTGTGTGTAAGAGTTAGGGCTCTGTACCTTTAGTAAGCAGTTCTTGTGTGTGTGTTAGAGTGTGAGTGAGGGCTGTGTGTGTATGAACAGGTCTTCATCGAACAGGTCTTCAGGCAGCTGTTCGTCCTCCTCACAGAAGAACGTTGGAAACGGAGGGTTGATGTTCTTCTCCACATAAGTCGGTAGGTTAGTGTCCCTCACCTAAACCATATGTTGGACAAACATTTCAGTAACTTTATAAAACCATGTGACTGGATAAACAAAAAGGTCAGTAACTGTATCTGCCAGACCAATTGAAGTGGATGGAGGAGCATGGTAAGTCTGGCTGTGATGGACAAATGCGTGTGTATGTCGTACCTTTAGTAAGCAGTTCTTGTGGCCAGGAACGGAGCCATGAACATAGATAACATTATACCTGGTGTTAACTCTCCATACCTAGAGAGAGAGAGAGGAGTCGGACGTTGGTGCAAGATATTGCTTTGGGTGTTGTGGACCAGTAAGATAGCAACCTAAAGGGTTTAGGCAAGCACTCAGAATGGGACTACAAGCTGTTTTTCACACTCCTCTGATTATCCATGAAGGTGCTTACATGGACTCAGTGAATGTGTGTGGGGGGTGGGGGTGCATACCTTTAGGCCGTGGGCAGTGTCAAACACATTTCCCATCATGCCTGGCATCTTTTTCCCTTTGAAGACTTTGGCTGGATCCTAAAGAGACACAGTTTAGTCCGAGTGTGTGTAACTAGTGTTTTTAGTGTGTGTGTGTGTGTGTGTGTGAATGAGATGTTACATATTTAGATGTATTGATTTTCCCCCAAATGTTTAAACAGCCAACAATGGTGTGTGTCTTACCCCTCCAGGTCCCGAGGCTCCAGGTCTGCGGTGTGTTTTGGTCTGGCCATGAGACGCTGGCTGGCCTTTAAACCCATACCGCTTCATCACCCCCTGAAAACCCTTACCAATACTACACACACACACACACTTGAGGACAAAGAAGAATTCTAGAACACAGAAATGGAACAATTCTCCAGAAATAGACAGAAAGACAAAGACAGAGAGACACAGAGAGACAGAGAGATAAGGGCGTGGAGCCAGCCAGACAGAGATGAGGGCAGGGAGACAGACAGACAGAGCAATGAGGGCGTGGAGCCAGCCAGACAGAGATGAGGGCAGGGAGACATAACTCACGTTTTGGCTGTGACATCTACATATTGTCCTGGACGGAAGTGTGCTGCATAGAGAGGAGTGCCTTGAGTGGAGACACACACAGAGGGATAGGGTTTAACAGTGTAGTTGGATTCAGTACCTAGTTTGATGATGGCAGTGTGTTTATGTGTGTGCGTTTTTTCGTATAGTCTGTGTGTGTATATGGTGTGAGTGGACCACAAGCGGCATGAAGAATTGTATCAAACAAGTTTTCCATATATTCCTGGCATCATTATGAGCCATCCTCCACTGACCAGCTTCCTATGGTGTGTACCTGGTTTGATGATGGTGGCGTGTGTGTATATACACCTGGTTTGATGATGGTGGCGTGCGTGTATATACACCTGGTTTGATGATGGTGGCGTGTGTGTATCTACACCTGGTTTGATGATGGTGGCGTGTGTGTATATACACCTGGTTTGATGATGGTGGCGTGTGTGTATATACACCTGGTTTGATGATGGTGGCGTGTGTGTATATACCTGGTTTGATGATGGTGGCGCGCGTGTATATACACCTGGTTTGATGATGGTGGCGTGTGTGTATATACACCTGGTTTGATGATGGTGGCGTGTGTGTATATACCTGGTTTGATGATGGTGGCGTGCGTGTATATACACCTGGTTTGATGATGGTGGCGTGTGTGTATATACACCTGGTTTGATGATGGTGGCGTGTGTGTATATACCTGGTTTGATGATGGTGGCGTGCGTGTATATACACCTGGTTTGATGATGGTGGCGTGTGTGTATATACCTGGTTTGATGATGGTGGCGTGCGTGTATATACACCTGGTTTGATGATGGTGGCGTGTGTGTATACACCTGGTTTGATGATGGTGGCGTGCGTGTATATACACCTGGTTTGATGATGGTGGCGTGTGTGTATATACCTGGTTTGATGATGGTGGCGTGTGTGTATATACACCTGGTTTGATGATGGTGGCGTGTGTGTATATACCTGGTTTGATGATGGTGGCGTGTGTGTATATACCTGGTTTGATGATGGTGGCGTGCGTGTATATACCTGGTTTGATGATAGCATTGTCAGAGACTTTAAAGGTGGTGACTTTCTGTTTAGGAGGAACTCCAGCCAACCTAAACATCTCCATCTCTTCATCTGTCTTCTACAGGGAGAGAGAGAGAGAGGGTGACAGAGAGTAAGAGAGGAAAGGGTAAATGAACTACTTTATACACTATGGCTTTAAACAGTGTGCCTTCGAACTTACGTAGAAGGGCGATGCGTTCTTCCCTCCCACCACTAGGGCAGCAGTGTGTCCATCGTACTCCTCTTTAGACAGGTAATTCAACACATGGCAATCCTGCACCTACAACACACACCACCTGTGACTTTTGTTTGATTGTGTGTGTGAGATTGTGACCGTGTGGTGTCATGTGTGTTACCTGCAGCATGGTCACCACGTGTCTCTCTCCTGTTTTGGTCCAGACTGGGGCCATGCCCAACTTCACTGCAACCAGCCCTACTCGCCGACTCTCTGGATTAATACATGCATTAATACTCCCACCCACCCAAGCACAAATGAAAACCAATAACCATCACACACCACACAGTAAACACACACACCCTTTGTCCATTCTTGTCTGGGCCAGGGCTCATCCTTCAGTGGGTGGAGCTTAGCAGCTATCTGTCGATTATACTCCTCTCCCAGACTCTTCCTGGAAAATATGCAAGAACGCAATTCATTCAATACTTATTACATATATTTTACAGTACTTCCGGTGTATTGGTGGAATACACACACATGACCAACCTCATATATGATTTATTATCCTCTGTCAGATGCTCCTCCCACCATGTTGTGGTCTTCACTGTCCGAACACTCTGAAAGAGACAGCTGTAGACAGAGATGATTAGGTATGATACAGCCGGGGCGCATAGACTTTTATTGGTTTTGGGTTAGAACGGTGTAAGATATAGCAGTTGGATAGCTAGGTAATGTTAGCTTGATAACCCCAAAGCAGATTTTTGTCTATAAACTACTTCCGAGGTAGCTAACGTTCATTTAAGTAATTTGAGTTAACTAACGTTAGTTAGCTAACCCTCTCACTTGGGATTCCGTAGGCAGCGGCTCTGTTGGCTGTCACATCAGCTGACTATTTAGCTTTGAGACACAACATTGGGAGTCCCGATGCTGAGTCCCAAACCTAAGTTACAGTAACTTACTTACTAACGTTATCTAGAACTACAAAGCTAGCTAACTGACGTTAACTGACAAACTACAGTTGCTAGTAGCCAGCTAGCCGTCTTTCACCAAAACTGCAGTGCTAACTAACTACCTTTCACAAAAACTACCGTATCGTTAGCTAAAGTAGAGCCTACAGGTAACGTTAGCTAGCTACTGTAGTGTGTCAACGTTACCTGTCGGCTGCTGCTACCGCTCCGGTTCGTCCCGCTAGCACACGTGCTCCTCTGTAGAGAAGAACTCGGCAGGTCCACGCGGCCATTCTGTTATTATTCCACTCACGAGGCTAACGTTACCGACAAAAACATAAACTCCAATGTGGAAAAATGCTTCAATTTAGCAGCAATCCCACGACTTCATGCTTGTGCTCTGCTGTGAAATGTCACCCTGAGGGGTTCCGGTACGGCTCGGAAATAATTCCGCAGGTGCTCGGAAATGTAGTTCCGCTTCATCGATTGGACTGATTCAGTGTCTTCAAATTAACATTATGGAGAACAAATTAAACAACTGGGAACTCAGGAAAAAAAGGTATAATCATGATGACGTCAGTGATCTTCAGGTCGTAGTTCTAGAAAGAGGCCCACGTTCCGAATGTACAATTCCGAGTTGGATGAAAGTTCAAAACGTATTTTCCCAGTCGTAGCTCGTTTATTCCAAGTTCCCAGTTGTCTTGAACTCACTAAAGAACTCAGATTTTGCATTTCCGAGTTAACAGTTGTTTTGAGCAATGCGCAAATCATGCTTCATTGACAACATGGCCAATGTTGAATGTTTATGTTTATTTTAAACTAGGAAAAGAGACCCTTAATCATAGACTTGGGACCACACAGCCACTCCACTGAATAGCAGGCTAATGATTGCTTTGCAATGCTTGCAGTTAGCCACTGATTCCTTCCAACCACTCATTGTTGAATTTGCGATTTTTCCAACTTGTCATGTAATGTTTATGTCCAATGGCCGATGAGCACCGATACGTTTTATCTATAATTTAGCTCCATTATTTATCTTCATATGACAAGGATTGGCCAGTAGAATGTCAACTTGATTCATGATGACGACTGCTAGCTAAGATTTTGAAACTATGATTTAACTTGTAATGTAACTCTATGGCAGCACCCACGGGGCCTGAATTTTCTAGCTCTATCCTTAGACTTGTTGGTGACGTAGTGTCCCTATGAGTGACAGAACACTGAGCCAATCACGACGCAACGCTCCGTATTTTCTGCTGGCTTGCCCCACTACCACAGAAGCACTGAGCTAGGCTGAAACACCTGCATTTTGGAACTGCCTTACTGAAGAAAACAAAAAAAGAGACCATGTTTGTCTTTATTAACTCAATGATATATCTTTTTTTTTTTTTTTTACATTGTTTGTAAACTGATATGTGACACGTATTAATACCAAAATAACATGAAAAACAGGACAACATGACGGGTCGTCACTGCACACATACACCATGGTACCAAGACATGGTTAGGAATATGTATTGCCTTTTTCGAGTTACATTGTGATTTATAATTTCTTTTACCACACGTTTCCAGTCAGTGGTAAGTCTTATCAACAAATTCTGATTTGCAAAGGGGGTCTTGCTGAGAAGGGATTTGTAGATACATGTGAGCCAGTGGGTTTGATGGTTGACAGAGATGGCTGGTTGATGATGGATAAAGTAAGGTCTTGGTGATTTTGAACAGGGCATAAAACGTCCACGACCTCACCCTCCTCCTCTCTCACCTCTTCCTGCTTCCTGTCTTCCTCCCTCCTTCCTCCTAGGGGCCCAAAGCATATGACTGAGTTGTACAGAACATCCTCCTCCTCCCTCTTTCCTCCTCATTCACTCCCTCCATCCCAGAGAACTCAAGTTCCTGAGAGAGCTTAATTGGAGAAATCGGTGTCCATGTTCAGAATACTGACGATGCCAGTCGGAATGGGGATTATTCCCAGTGTTCTGATGCATTGAGCTTGTCCTTGTGGTTCGCATGAAGATGACAGAAAGACAGACAGATAAACAGAAAGACAGACAGACAGATAAACAGAAAGACAGACAGACAGATAAACAGACAGATAAACAGACAGTCAGATAAACAGACAGACAGATAAACAGACCGACAGATAAACAGACACAGTCACACAGAGACAAGGGCATCTGGGAAACAATAGTATATGATGTGATCTGGTCTGTAATATAGTAAAGTGCCTAATCCACAGAAACATCAGACGCACGCACGCACGCACACACACACACACACACACATAGCTATTCACTCAAATGCCTTACAAGTAACAAAGGTTATGAAATTAGTACAATTGTAATGATCTATTTATTTAGCAAACTCTCAACAAACCTGTAGAAAAGGAAGTATATAACACAGCTTACAGTATACAACCCTAACCCCTTAAAAGCCACACTCTGTAAGATGTGCATACCATCAAAGAGTGGGCCACCAACGTAAACAACAGAGAACATTCATCCAATGACATTTTTACATGCAAATAGCATTTCATTCTATATGAAATATATCATTAGTGCTGAAGGAATTACATTCCATGAGAGCAACACCACTCTAAACATGATTTGAAGCTATACATTATTTGTTTACAAAGTCTTCTATGTTACCAAAACCCTAGACAATGGAGTAATACTGTATGTTATTATAAGGTAAGTCTCTTACTAATCTCTATTTAGCCTATGCTGTATGTAATAATGTTCAAATCTTAAAAGTCACCTTTAAAAGGTGTGTGTGTGTGTGTCAACAAGTGTATATGTTTGTGTGTATGTTTGTTGTTATGTATATACACACAGACTATGTGATATAATGTAAGATATAAAACTCATTGGGCTAGCATGCAGTAATACACTATGTAATACACTATGACGTAATTTCCGGTCACAACTTGTGACTTGTTAATGTGCTGCTGTGCAGTTTGTTGCTAACCTTCCTTTGCTACCTGCCAACTTTACAGTTTTTACTTTTTAATTAACGTTTTTTTTTTTCTTCCCTCACTCAACTTTATTCATTCAACTTTTTCATCCCGGACGTGCTTCGTCAGGACCTCCACCAGCCGAAGCTAAGTATTAACATTAACATTATGCCTTCTAATTGCAGTCGCTGTACTCATAATATACAGGAGAACGATCACCTTATGGCGAGGATAGCTGTGCTGCAAGCCCAGCCTCAGACGCAATCGTTAGGCAAGGGTAATTTAAGTGTAGGAAAGGATGAAACAGCGTATGTGCCACCAATAAGTTCAGATAGTAGTATAAATCCCCTAGCACAGTCCACACAGCTGGACAATTTTCTCATGGCTTCTGGAGGGAAATGATGTAGGAATGCTCAACCGGTGTCGCTCATTCAGCCTACAGAAACTTTAAACCGGTTCTCCCCATTAAGCAACGGGTTGGAGTCAGAGGCCGAGCCTTCTCTGGTCTCTCCTCCTCCCGTTACGGGGTCTGAGACGCCGAAGCCTCCCACCATTAGCTCTGACAAATTGAAAACCATAGTCATTGGCGACTCCATTACCCGCAGTATTAGACTTAAAACGAATCATCCAGCGATCATACACTGTTTACCAGGGGGCAGGGCTACCGACGTTAAGGCTAATCTGAAGATGATGCTGGCTAAGGCTAAAACTGGCGAGTGTAGAGAGTATATGGATATTGTTATCCACTTCAGCACCAACGATGTTAGGATGAAACAGTCAGAGGTCACCAAGCGCAACATAGCTTCAGCGTGTAAATCAGCTAGAAAGATGTGTCGGCATGGAGTAATTGTCTCTGGCCCCCTCCCAGTTAGGGGGAGTGATGAGCTCTGCAGCGTCTCACAACTCAATCGCTGGTTGAAAACGGTTTTTGCTCCTCCCAAAAGATAGAATTTGTAGATAATTGGCCCTCTTTCTGGGACTCACCCACAAACAGGACCAAGCCTGGCCTGCTGAGGAGTGACGGACTCCATCCTAGCTGGAGGGGTGCTCTCATCTTATCTACGAACATAGACAGGGCTCTAACTCCCCTAGCTCCACAATGAGATAGGGTGCAGGCCAGGCAGCAGGCTGTTAGCCAGCCTGCCAGTTTAGTGGAGTCTGCCACTAGCACAGACAGTGTAGTCAGCTCAGCTATCCCCATTGAGACCGTGTCTGTGCCTCGACCTAGGTTGGGCAAAACTAAACATGGCAGTGTTCACCTTAGCAATCTCACTGGAATAAAGACCTCCTCCATTCCTGTCATTATTGAAAGAGATTGTGATATCTCACATCTCAAAATAGGGCTACTTAATATTAGATCCCTCACTTCCAAGGTAGTTATAGTCAATTAACTAATCACTGATCATAATCTTGATGTGATTGGCCTGACTGAAACATGGCTTAAGCCTGATGAATTTACTGTGTTAAATGAGGCCTCACCTCCTGGTTACACTAGTGACCATATCCCCAGCGCATCCCGCAAAGGCGGAGGTGTTGCTAACATTCACGATAGCAAATTTCAATTTACAAAAGAAAAAAGACTGCGTTTTCATCTTATGAGCTTCTAGTCATGTAATCTATGCAGCCTACTCAGTCACTTTTTATAGCTACTGTTTACAGGCCTCCTGGGCCATATACAGTGTGCCTCACTGAGTTCCCTGAATTCCTACCTTGTAGTCATGGCTGACAATATTCAACATTTTAATATTCACATGGGAAAGTCCACAGACCCACTCCAAAAGGCTTTCGGAGCCATCATCGGGTTTTGTCCAACATGTCTCCGGACCTACTCACTGCCACAGTCATATTCTGGACCTAGTTTTGTCCCGTGGAATAAATGTTGTGGATCTTAATGTTTTTACTCATAATCCTGGACTATCGGACCACCATTTTATTACGTTTGCAATCGCAACAAATAATCTGCTCAGACCCCAACCAAGGATCATCAAAAGCCCTGCCATAAATTCTGAGACAACCCAAAGATTCCTAGATGCCCTTCCAGAATCCCTCTGCCTACCCAAGGACGTCAGAGGACAAAAATCAGATAACCACCTAACTGAGGAAATCAATTCAACCTTGCGTAATACCCTAGATGCAGTCGCAACCCTAAAAACGAAAAACATTTCTCATAAGAAACTAGCTCCCTGGTATACAGAAAATACCCGAGCTCTGAAGCATTCTTCCAGAAAATTGGAACGGAAATGGCGCTACAGCAAACTGGAAGTCTTCCGACTAGCTTGGAAAGACAGTACCGTGCAGTTTCGAAGAGCCCTCACTGCTGCTCGATCATCCTATTTTTCCAAGTTAATTGAGGAAAATAAGAACAATCCAAAATGTATTTTTGATACGGTTGCGAAGTTAACTAAAAAGCAGCATTCCCCAAGAGAGGCTTTCACTTCAGCAGTGATAAATTCATGATCTTCTTTGACGAAAAGATCATGATCATTAGGAAGCAAATTACGGACTCCTCTTTAAATCTGTGTATTCCTCCAAAGCTCAGTTGTCCTGAGTCTGCACAACTCTGCCAGGACATAGGATCAAGGGAGACACACACGTTTTTTAATGCTATATCTCTTGAAACATTGATGAAAATAATCATGGCCTCTAAACCTTCAAGCTGCATACTGGACCTTATTCCAACTAAACTACTGAAAGAGCTGCTTCCTGTGCTTGGCCATCCTATGTTGAACATAATAAATGTCTCTCTATCCACAGGATGTGTACCAAACTTCCTAAAGGTGGCAGTAATAAAGCCTCTCCTGAAAAAGCCAAACCTTGACCATGAAATAAAAAAAACTATTGGCCAATATAGAATCTCCCATTCCTCTCAAACATTTTAGAAAAAGCTGTTACGCAGAAACTCACTGTCTTCCTGAAGACAAACAATGTATACGAAAAGCTTCAGTCTGGTTTTAGACCCCATCACAGCACTGAGACTGCACTTGTAAAGGTGGTAAATTACCTTTTAATGGCGTCAGACCGAGGCTCTGCATCAGTCCTTGTGCTCCTAGACCTTAGTGCTGCTTTTGATACCATCGATCACCACATTCTTTTGGAGAGATTGGAAACCCAAATTGGTCTACACGGACAAGTTCTGGCCTGGTTTAGATCTTATCTGTTGGAAAGATATCAGTTTGTCTCTGTGGATGGTTTGTCCTCTGACAAATCAACTGTAAATGTCGGTGTTCCTCAAGGCTCCGTTTTAGGACCACTATTGTTTTCACTATATAATTTACCTCTTGGTGATGTCATTCGGAAACATAATGTTAACTTTCACTGCTATGCGGAAGACACACAGCTGTACATTTTGATGAAACATAGTGAAGCCCCAAAATTGCCCTCCATGGAAGCCTGTGTTTCAGACATAAGGAAGTGGATGGCGGCAAATGTTCTACTTTTAAACTCGGACAAAACAGAGATGCTTGTTCTAGGTCCCAAGAAACAAAGAGATCTTCTGTTGAATATGACAATTAATCTTGATGGTTGTACATTCGTCTCAAATAAAACTGTGAAGGACCTTGGTGTTACTCTGGACCCTGATCTCTCTTTTGACGAACATATCAAGACTGTTTGTCACGTTTCTGACGTTATTTCCTTTGTTTAGTCTTTATTTAGTTGGTCAGGACGTGAGTTGGGTGGGTATTATCTATGTTGTCTGTTTCTATGTGGGGTTTTCTCGTTTGGCCTGATATGGTTCTCAATCAGAGGCAGCTGTCATTCATTGTCTTTGATTGGGAACCATATTTAGGTAGCCTGTTTTCTGTTGGGGTTTGTGGGTGATTGTCTATGTTATGTTGCATGTTAGCACAGTGTTTATATAGAGGTCACGTTCGTCTTATTCGTTTTGTTGTTTTTGTTTAAGTGTTCTTCATTAAATATAGAAGAATGTATTCAAACCACGCTGCGCTTTGGTCCGCTTCTTACGACGACCGTGACACTGTTTCAAGGACAGCTTTTTTCCATCTACGCAACATTGCAAAAATCAGAAACTTTCTGTCCAAAAATTATGCAGAAAAATGTATCCATGCTTTTGTCACTTCTAGGTTAGATTACTGCAATGCTCTACTCTCCGGCTACCCGGATAAAGCACTAAATAAACTTCAGTTGGCACTAAACACGGCTGCTAGAATTGACTAGAAAACAAAAAATGTGATCATATTACTCCAGTGCTAGCCTCTCTACACTGGCTTCCTGTGAAGGCAAGGGCTGATTTCAAGGTTTTACTGCTAACCTACAAAGCATTACATGGGCTTGCTCCAACCTATCTTTCCGATTTGGTCCTGCCGTACATACCTACACAAGACGCAGGCTTCCTTACTGTCCCTAGAATTTCTAAGCAAACAGCTGGAGGCAGGGCTTTCTCCTATAGAGCTCCGTTTTTATGTTATGGTCTGCCTACCCATGTGAGAGACACAGACTCGGTCTCGAAATTTAAGTCTTTACTGAAGACTCATCTCTTCAGTAGGTCCTATGATTGAGTGTAGTCTGGCCCAGTAGTGTGAAGGTGAACGGAAAGGCACTGGAGCAACGAACCGCTCTTGCTGTCTCTGCCTGGCCGGTTCCCCGCTCTCCACTGGGATTCACTGCCTCTAACCCTATTACAGGGGCTGAGTCACTGGCTTACTGGTGCTTTTCCATGCTGTCCCTAGGAGGGGTGCGTCACTTGAGTGGGTTTAGTCACTGACGTGATCTTCCTGTCTGGGTTGGCCCCCCCCCCTTGGGTTGTGGCGTGGGACAGATCTTCATGGGCTATACTCGGTCTTGTCTCAGGATAGTAAGTTGGTGGTTGAAGATATCCCTCTAGTAGTGTGGGGGCTGTGCTTTGGCAAAGTGGGTGGGGTTATATCCTTCCTGTTTGGCCCTGTCCGGGGGTATCATTGGATGGGGCCACAGTGTCTCCTGACCCCTCCTGTCTCAGCCTCCAGTATTTATGCTGCAGTAGTTTATGTGTCGGGGGGCTAGGGTCAGTTTGTTATATCTGGAGTATTTCTCCTGTCTTATCTGGTGTCCTGTGTGAATTTAAGTATGCTCTCTCTAATTCTCTCTCTTTCTCTCCCTCTCCCTCTCCTTCTCCCTCTCCTGCCTCAGGACTACCTGGCCTGATGACTCCTTGCTGTTCCCAGTCCACCTTGTCGTGCTGCTGCTCCAGTTTCAACTCTTCTGCCTGCGGCTATGGAACCCTGACCTGTTCACCAGACGCGCCACCTTGTCCCAGACCTGCTGTTTTCAACTCTCTAGAGACAGCAGGAGCAGTAGAGATACTCTGAATGATCGTTATAATCTCCACCCGCACAGCCAGAAGAGGACTGGCCACCTCTCATAACCTGCTTCCTCTCTACCCGGCACAGCCAGAAGAGGACTGGCCACCCCTCATAACCTGCTTCCTCTCTACCCGGCACAGCCAGAAGAGGACTGGCCACCCTTCATAGCCTGGTTCCTCTCCAGGTTTCTTCCTAGGTTCCAGCCTTTCTAAACACATTTGATTGATTGATAGTTAAACCCACCAAACTACTTCTCTGAGCTACACTACTGTATGCAGGGTGTGTGTATGGGTGAGTATGTATTAGTTTGTGTTTATAACGTGTGTGTATGTGTGTGTGTTTAATGTGTGTGTGATTAATACGTGTGTATGTGTGTGGTCAGGGGCTGAAGGGTCTGGTAGATTCGTAGTAGTCAGACAGACATTTGGGATGGATTCCTTTGGCATTGTAGTAATCCACCACCTGATTGGGCACCTCTGCTAGCACACTCTTAGCTAGCGCAGCCGGGGATGCCTGGGGAGACACACACACACCAACACACACACACACATTACACACGTTTACACACACAAGCTATACAACCTCACACATGCACACAAACACAGATATTATACACACACTTGCGAGTGCACTGACTACTCAAAGACTTTTGCTGTCTGTTATTTACACTGTACAGTGATTACACCAACCCCTTTGTCTGTTTCTCTCCCTTCTCTCTCCCTCCCTCCCTCTCTCTCCTGCTCCCCTTCCTCTCTCTTCTCCCTATTCTGTCTCTCTATTTCTGTTCTGCTTGGAGCATGTGAAGTAATTATTTGCTTTCTCTGCCTGTCAAAATTGAAATATATCATGACACACACATGCAAATACACTCACACACATGGGCACATACACATACACATGCACACACAGACACAGACAGACACACACAGAGACAAACACAGAGACAAACACATGCATGGACACACACAGAGACACACACACACGCATAGCCAATGGATAAATTTGTTTTGACCAGCGCAGCTAGACCACGTCACTGCTCGTTATTCATACACACACACACACGCATGCATGCACAGACACACACACAGACTTACGTGTTTGAAGTCTTTGAAGGGAACAAACTGGACAATGTCTCTGAGAACAGGTTCTCCTTTTGGGGACCTGAAAAAACATGACTCTATTATATAATTATGAGTTATTACATGAACATCATAAATGTTCTTATTAAAGAGACCGACAGACAGACATGCAGAGAGGTATAACAGACTAACCTGAGTATTCCATCGTCTCCGTCCAGCATCTGCATGTCACTGAAGTCAGCGTTTCCCACTCCTACTATGATGACAGACATGGGTAGGTGGGAAGCATGTACTATAGCTTCTCTAGTGTCAGCCATGTCTGTTATCACTCCATCTGTTAGGATCAACAGGATGAAATACTCCTAGAGAGGAGAGAAGAGAGAGAGAGGGAGTGAGAGAGAGAGGGAGTGAGAGAGAGAGGGAGTGAGAGAGAGAGGGAGTGAGAGAGAGAGGGAGCGAGAGAGAGAGAGCGGGAGCGAGAGAGAGGGAGCGAGAGAGAGAGAGCGAGCGAGAGAGAGAGAGGGAGCGAGAGAGAGAGAGGGAGCGAGAGAGAGAGAGAGAGAGAGAGAGAGAGAGAGAGAGAGAGAGAGAGAGAGAGAGAGAGAGAGAGAGAGAGAGAGAGAGAGAGAGAGAGAGGCAGAAGAGAGAATGAAGGAGGCAATGGTTCAAATGTAGTGTTTAGTCAGCCGACAGGTATAATATTCAGCCAGCAGATGTTTTGATTGGTCAAAAGAAAGGAGCCGTTTATCTGGGTAATGTGTGTGTAAAGTTTATACAAAATGATGAAGGATCACTGATCTCTGTCTTACCATAGCTTCCATGGTGTGCATCTCCTCTGAGGCAGAAGAAGCAACTTTCTGTATGATGGGAGCGATGTTGGTCGGTCCGTACAGCTGGATCTTAGGAAGACAGCCCTGGTAGGCTTCTACCACACCCTGGATACCTGAAACACACACCCACACACACACACGTGCGCGCACACACACCCACACAAACACACAGTTAAAAAAGAAACATGTGATTTCTCCAACTCCACAGTGGTGAAGTAGCTCAAACATTCTCCTTCTCTTCTACTGATCAAGGAAACCTGTCTTTGTAGATAACACACAGTTGGTGTATTTAAGATTTAGGCTCACACACACACACACACACACACACACACACACACACACACACACACACACACACACACACACACACACACACACACACACACACACACACACACACACACACACACACACACACACACACACACACACACACACGCAACCACGCACACACAGATACACACACACACACACACACATTCCACCAAGCCAGGTGTCTAAAGTGTGTATGGAGGCTCATTTCACACATTCAGATTAGTGTTTTAGAGGCTCAGTTAAAAATACCATCTCCCACCAATACCAGCTGTGTACTGTGTGTGTGTGTGTGTGTGTGTCTGTGTGTGTGTGTTAGAGGTGTGACAGGCGTGATGCTCACCGGGACATTCCGGATTGTCTTCATCAAAGTTCACGGCAAAATCGTGTGACACCTGAGAATGTGTGAGAGGGGAGTTTACACACACACAGACACACACCTCACAACATAGTGGGATATTTTCTAGCATGGTCACACCGTTTTGAAGATCAACTAGATGACTCCACAACAGCACTCCCCAGACATCTCCAGATCCACTTTGATTGAATATCTCTAACCTTGAAGTCAGGTGGGATCTGAGCTCCAAACCCAAAAACTGGAAACATCTTGTCACTAGAGAGCGAGACAGAGGAGATGGAGAGAGAGAAATAGAGACAGACAGAGAGAGAGAGATTCACAAAATACTAATATGACGCAATGTGGAACTGTTTGCCCAAACTAAACATGCTAGATGCAATCATCACGATTGTCCTATTACAGCTCATTGATTAGGTTATTGATAATATAGATAATTGATAAGTTACCTGTCGTAGTCTTGACATATTTCTCCCACAGCCACCAGGGCTTTCAGGTACTCATTGGGCTGGTACGGATGGATGTAGTGGAGAGAACAGCTGTTCCCAGGGTCTCCGTTTGATGCTGTAAAGTCTATGGCCACCTGGGATACACATACAATATAAAGGTGATGATGACATGGCCATTTCATAAGGCAATAAATCAGACAATATCTGGCTGCATTCAACCACACACTTTACTTTACTGACTTTATTGTCCACATGGGGACATTTCGTTGCAGTGTCATGTACACGTTTAAAGTGACGTTTAAATACAAAACAAATTGACAATACAACTTTCATAACAGTTACATACCAATAAAAAAAGACTAGCCTGCTGGCCTTACTGGGTCGACAGGAACATCACCCTGCTGGCCTTACTGGGTCGACAGGAACATTAGCCTGCTGGCCTTACTGAGTCGACAGGAACATCACCCTGCTGGCCTTACTGAGTCGACAGGAACATCAGCCTGCTGGCCTTACTGGGTCGACAGGAACATCAGCCTGCTGGCCTTACTGAGTCGACAGAAACATCACCCTGCTGGCCTTACTGGGTCGACAGGAACATTAGCCTGCTGGCCTTACTGAGTCAATAGGAACATCAGCCTGCTGGCCTTACTGAGTCGACAGGAACATTAGCCTGCTGGCCTTACTGAGTCGACAGGAACATTAGCCTGCTGGCCTTACTGAGTCGACAGGAACATTAGCCTGCTGGCCTTACTGGGTCGACAGGAATATTAGCCTGCTGGCCTTACTGGGTCGACAGGAACATTAGCCTGCTGGCCTTACTGAGTCGACAGGAACATCAGCCTGCTGGCCTTACTGGGTCGACAGGAACATTAGCCTGCTGGCCTTACTGAGTCAATAGGAACATCAGCCTGCTGGCCTTACTGAGTCGACAGGAACATTAGCCTGCTGGCCTTACTGAGTCGACAGGAACATTAGCCTGCTGGCCTTACTGAGTCGACAGGAACATTAGCCTGCTGGCCTTACTGAGTCAATAGGAACATTAGCCTGCTGGCCTTACTGGGTCGACAGGAACATTAGCCTGCTGGCCTTACTGAGTCGACAGGAACATTAGCCTGCTGGCCTTACTGAGTCAATAGGAACATTAGCCTGCTGGCCTTACTGGGTCGACAGGAACATTAGACTGCTGGCCTTACTGAGTCGAAAGGAACATTAGCCTGCTGGCCTTACTGGGTCGATAGGAACATCAGCCTGCTGGCCTTACTGGGTCGACAGGAACATTAGCCTGCTGGCCTTACTGAGTCAATAGGAACATCAGCCTGCTGGCCTTACTGAGTCGACAGGAACATGAGCCTGCTGGCCTTACTGAGTCGACAGGAACATTAGCCTGCTGGCCTTACTGAGTCGACAGGAACATTAGCCTGCTGGCCTTACTGGGTCGACAGGAACATTAGCCTGCTGGCCTTACTGGGTCGACAGGAACATTAGCCTGCTGGCCTTACTGAGTCGACAGGAACATCAGCCTGCTGGCCTTACTGGGTCGACAGGAACATTAGCCTGCTGGCCTTACTGAGTCAATAGGAACATTAGCCTGCTGGCCATACTGAGTCGACAGGAACATTAGCCTGCTGGCCTTACTGAGTCAATAGGAACATTAGCCTGCTGGCTTTACTGGGTCGACAGGAACATTAGCCTGCTGGCCTTACTGAGTCGATAGGAACATTAGCCTGCTGGCCTTACTGGGTCGACAGGAACATTAGCCTGCTGGCCTTACTGAGTCAATAGGAACATCAGCCTGCTGGCCTTACTGGGTCGACAGGAACATTAGCCTGCTGGCCTTACTGGGTCGATAGGAACATCAGCCTGCTGGCCTTACTGAGTCGATAGGAACATTACCAGCTACATAACCTCAGCTATTTAGGAGGGATCTCACACCTGGCACAAATGATTGTCTAGTTCTGTTTTTCCTGCCGAGGGGTGCCCTATACCTGCGCCCAGAGGGGAGTAGCTCAAACTCTGGGTACAGGGGGGGGCTTGGGTCTAAAATTATTTTGTGAGCCTTGCGGAGGGCCCTGACCTTAAAGATCTCATCCAGACCTGTCTGTTTGACTCCAAGTACCTTGCTTGCTGTGGTGATAATCCTTCTCAGCATATTTCTCTGGCTGACAGTGGCATTGCCAAACCAACAAACAATACAAAAAGTTAAAATACTCTCAATGAAAGATTTGTAAAACAGAGTCAGTATAGTACAGTCAACATTGAAAGATCCCAGCTAGTGTGTGTGCCTGCACAACCACACATACACGCACAACCACACACACACCCACACGGCCACACATACACACACACACCCCAGATAATCATCATGCACACACAACCACACACACACACCTACATGCCCCCCCCCCCCCAAGATAACCATCATACACACACACCCCAGATAACCATCATACACCCCCCCCCCCGATGACCATCATACACACACACTCCCCAGATAACCATCATACCCCCCCCCCCCCCCAGATAACCATCATACACCCCCCCCCCCCAGATAACCATCATACACACACACACCCCCCAGATAACCATCATACACACAACACCCCCCCCCCCAGATAACCATCATACACCCCCCCCCCCAGATGACCATCATACACACACACTCCCCAGATAACCATCATACACCCCCCCCCCCCCCAGATAACCATCATACACCCCCCCCCCCAGATAACCATCATACACACACACCCCCAGATAACCATCATACACACAACACCCTCCCCCCCCCCAGATAACCATCATACACCCCCCCCCCAGATAACCATCATACACACCCCCCCCCAGATAACCATCATACACACAACACCCCCCCCCCAGATAACCATCATACACACACACCCCCCCCCCAGATAACCATCATACACACCCCCCCCCCCAGATAACCATCATACACACAACACCCCCCCCCCCCCCCCAGATAACCATCATACACACAACACCCCCCCCCCCCCCCAGATAACCATCATACACACAACACCCCCCCCCAGATAACCATCATACACACAACACCCCCCCCCCCAGATAACCATCATACACCCCCCCCCCCCAGATAACCATCATACACACCCCCCCCCCCCAGATAACCATCATACACACAACACCCCCCCCAGATAACCATCATACACACAACACCCCCCCCCCCCAGATAACCATCATACACAACCCCCCCCCCCCAGATAACCATCATACACACAACACCCCCCCCCCCAGATAACCATCATACACACACACCCCCCAGATAACCATCATACACACCCCCCTCAGATAACCATCATACACACACACCCCCCCCCAGATAACCATCATACACACAACACCCCCCCCAGATAACCATCATACACAACCCCCCCCCCAGATAACCATCATACACACAACACCCCCCCCCCCCAGATAACCATCATACACACACACCCCCCAGATAACCATCATACACCCCCCCCCCCCAGATAACCATCATACACACACACCCCCAGATAACCATCATACACCCCCCCCCCCCAGATAACCATCATACACACACACCCCCCAGATAACCATCATACACACACACCCCCCAGATAACCATCATACACCCCCCCCCCCCCCAGATAACCATCATACACACACCCCCCCCAGATAACCATCATACACACACACACCCCCCAGATAACCATCATACACCCCCCCCCCCAGATAACCATCATACACACACACCCCCCAGATAACCATCATACACACACACCCCCCAGATAACCATCATACACACACACCCCCCAGATAACCATCATACACCCCCCCCCAGATAACCATCATACACCCCCCCCCCCAGATAACCATCATACACACACACCCCCCAGATAACCATCATACACACACACCCCCCAGATAACCATCATACACACACACCCCCCCCCCCCCCCCCCAGATAACCATCATACACACACCCCCCCAGATAACCATCATACACCCCCCCAGATAACCATCATACACACACCCCCCCCCCCCCAGATGACCATCATACACACACACACCCAGATAACCATCATACACACACCCCCCAGATAACCATCATACACCCCCCCCTCAGATAACCATCATACACACACACCCCCCAGATAACCATCATACACACACACACCCCAGATAACCATCATACACCCCCCCCCCCAGATAACCATCATACACACACACCCCCAGATAACCATCATACACCCCCCCCCCCAGATAACCATCATACACCCCCCCCCCAGATAACCATCATACACACACACCCCCCAGATAACCATCATACACACACACCCCCCAGATAACCATCATACACACACACACCCCCCCCCAGATAACCATCATACACACACCCCCCCAGATAACCATCATACACCCCCCCAGATAACCATCATACACACACACACACCCCCCCCAGATGACCATCATACACACACACCCCCAGATAACCATCATACACACACCCCCCAGATAACCATCATACACCCCCCCCCAGATAACCATCATACACACACACCCCCCAGATAACCATCATACACCCCCCCCCCCCCCAGATAACCATCATACACCCCCCCCCCCAGATAACCATCATACACACACACCCCCCCAGATAACCATCATACACACACACCCCCCAGATAACCATCATACACACACACCCCCCAGATAACCATCATACACACACCCCCCCAGATAACCATCATACACACACCCCCCCAGATAACCATCATACACCCCCCCAGATAACCATCATACACACACACACACCCCCCCCAGATGACCATCATACACACACACCCCCAGATAACCATCATACACACACCCCCCAGATAACCATCATACACCCCCCCCCAGATAACCATCATACACACACACCCCCCAGATAACCATCATACACACACACCCCCCAGATAACCATCATACACCCCCCCCCCCAGATAACCATCATACACACACACCCCCCCCAGATAACCATCATACACACACCCCCCCCAGATAACCATCATACACACACCCCCCCCAGATAACCATCATACACACACACCCCCCAGATAACCATCATACACACACCCCCCCCAGATAACCATCATACACACACCCCCCCCAGATAACCATCATACACACACACCCCCCAGATAACCATCATACACACACCCCCCCCAGATAACCATCATACACCCCCCCCCCCCAGATAACCATCATACACACACACACCCCAGATAACCATCATACACCCCCCCCCCAGATAACCATCATACACACACCCCCCCCCAGATAACCATCATACACACACCCCCCCCAGATAACCATCATACACACACACCCCCCAGATAACCATCATACACACACACCCCCCACAGATAACCATCATACACCCCCCCCCCCCAGATAACCATCATACACACACACACCCCAGATAACCATCATACACCCCCCCCCCAAGATAACCATCATACACACACCCCCCCCCCCAGATAACCATCATACACACACCCCCCCCAGATAACCATCATACACACACACCCCCCATATAACCATCATACACACACACCCCCACAGATAACCATCATACACCCCCCCCCCCCCAGATAACCATCATACCCCCCCCCCCAGATAACCATCATACACACCCCCCCCAGATAACCATCATACACCACCCCCCAGATAACCATCATACACCCCCCCCCCCAGATAACCATCATACACCCCCCCCCCCCAGATAACCATCATACACCCCCCCCCCCCCAGATAACCATCATACACACCCCCCCCCCCCCAGATAACCATCATACACCCCCCCCCCAGATAACCATCATACACACACACCCCCCAGATAACCATCATACACCCCCCCCCCAGATAACCATCATACACACACACCCCCCAGATAACCATCATACACCCCCCCCCCAGATAACCATCATACACCCCCCCCCAGATAACCATCATACACACCCCCCCCCCCAGATAACCATCATACACACACCCCCCCCAGATAACCATCATACACACACACCCCCCAGATAACCATCATACACACACACTTACTGTGAACTGGATCTGACAGCCTCCCATGATGTAGTCCAGGAAAGAATACATCTTGATGATCTGTCATTAGAAGGAACACAGTTAAAGGAAGTGTGTGTGTGTGTGTGTGTGTGTGTGTGTGTGTGTGTGTGTGTGTGTGTGTGTGTGTGTGTGTGTGTGTGTGTGTGTGTGTGTGTGTGTGTGTGTGTGTGTGTGTGTGTGTGTGAATACATCTATAAAGTGCATGTAGAAATAACACAAGTATACCGCTATTAATATAAATAGCAGAGTAACACTTTACTTGCTTACTGTACAAGGGCATTCATAACAGCTTTATCAGTGTTTCAATGCTATTCAATACTATTTCAATACTATTTCAATACTATTTCAATAATATTCTAAACAATATGGATAAGAGAGAGTGATAGGAAGGAGGAGTGTTACCTTACAGTGGTTGAGGACGACGACACCAGAGTTTCTGTAGTTTTTCTTCTTCACCTGGTACTTAGGGTTTATACAGTCCCATTGCATCTACACGTACACGCACACCCACATGCAAATGCAAGTATTCATTTTTTTGCCATATTAAAGTAAATCATTCATTTTTAGCTGTAACATTTTCTCATTAAGGGTCAGATTAAGTTTAGGTTGGGTTAAGGTTGGGTTAGGTTAAGGGTTAACGTTAGGGTTGGGTTAGGTTTTAAGATTGGGCTAGGGTTAGGGTTGGGTTAGGTTTTAGGGTTGGGTTAGGGTTGAGTTAGGTTTTTGGGTTGGGTTAGGTTCTAGGATTGGGTTAGGGTTAGGTTAGGGTTAGGTTAGGTTTTAGGATTGGGTTAGGGTTAGGTTAGGGTTAGGTTTTAGGATTGGGTTAGGGTTAGGGTTAGGTTTTAGGATTGGGTTAGGGTTAGGTTTTAGGATTGGGTTAGGGTTAGGGTTAGGTTTTAGGATTGGGTTAGGGTTAGGTTTTAGGATTGGGTTAGGGTTAGGGTTAGGTTTTAGGATTGGGTTAGGGTTAGGTTTTAGGATTGGGTTAGGGTTAGGGTTAGGTTTTAGGATTGGGTTAGGGTTAGGTTTTAGGATTGGGTTAGGGTTAGGTTTTAGGGTTGGGTTAGAGTAAGGTTTGGGTTAGTGTGTACCTGTCTCCCTTCCAGGTCTGTGCGTATCTCCTTATAGGTGGTCTGGAACTCTCCAATGAAGTCGTGCTTCCCATTGGAGTCCCAATCATACACTGTGCACTGAAAAACACACACGCACACACACATGGAAATGCCATGTTGAATGATTGATGGCTGGTTTCGGTGGGGGGCCGTGAAATATTAATCTGGAGATGCTGAGAAGGACTCAGCTGTAGAGAGAGAGAGAGTGTGTGTGTGCACACTTTGTGGTTGGGAATAGTCATTAGACAGCGATGGTTGGAAGCTGAGACGTGTTCACTGGGGCACAACGTAGCAAAATGAAAACATTCCCAAACAGAGAAACAAAAATTTTCATCATATTTGTAGTATCTCTTCTGTTTTAAAGCATTTTCTTCTGTTTGTACTAACTGATCACTGATTCAGATCTGACCTAACTCAGTCCCTCTGTTCTACTCAGAGAGTCTATAAACAGGTAACTGTGTGTGTGTGTGTGTTCCCCACTAACAGGGCTGACAAGAGCCACGTAGAGTTAAGAGGGTAGTGAATAATGAATGACCTCATGTTTATTCATGAAGACAATAACGTTTAGAATCAGAGTCCCACCACACACACACACGATGCTGAGCTAGCCTGGGCATTATTTTGGGGAGGTAACACAAATCTTCAAGTCGTAGGCAAGATTACTTATAATCATCACATGCATGTCGTTCACCAAAATACCTATTTGGTTTGATTATGGTTAGGTTAGAAGACATTATGGTTAGGTTATAGTTGTGATCTTACCTTTAGTTGGCGGTCATGGTCTCCGCTACATAGTGTGTTGAGAGAGACCTTGAATGACTTCCACACCGGGCTGAGGTCGTTCATCACCGTCTGACAACACACACACACACGTCATTATCATAATCTGTGCTCATACCGTGTGTGTGTGTGTGCGTGCGTGCGTGCGTGCGGGCGTGCGTGCTTGCGTGCGTGTGTGTGTGACTTACCTCAGTTCTGTGAACTAGTGATCCGCTGCCATCGTCATTTATTCTGAAGATTTCCAAAAACGGATCTGATTTACTGAAGAAATCCTACAGAAAAACAAAGACCTCTTGTTTGATGATCAGCTTATTGTTTGATGGTCAGTTTATTCCGCTACTTTATATTTTTTATTTCATTTAAATATGTATGCCATTTAGCAGACGTTTTTATCCAAAGCGAATTACAGTCATGAGTGCATCATTGTCTTTAAGGAAGCTAAGGAATAATAAGCTAAGGAATAATCACTCTTCATCTTCTCCTTTCCTCCTCTTCTCCCCCTCCTCTCCTCCCCTTCTGCACATTCTCTCCTCTTCTCCCCCTCCTCTCCTCCCCCTCCTCTCCTTCTCTTCTCCACCTTCTTTCCTCCTCTTCTCCACCTTATCTCCTCCTCTTCTCCACCTCCTCTCCTCCTCTTCTCCACCTCTCCACCTCTTCTCCACCTTCTCTCCTCCTCTTCTCCACCTTCTCTCCTCCTCTTCTCCACCTTCTCTCCTCCTCTCCTCCCCCTCCTCTCCTCCTCTTCTCCACCTTCTCTCCTCCTCTTCTCCACCTTCTCTCCTCCTCTACTCCCCCTCCTCTCCTCCTCTTCTCCACCTTCTCTCCTCCTCTTCTCCACCTTCTCTCCTCCACTTCTCCACCTTATCTCCTCCTCTTCTCCCCCTCCTCTGCTCTTCTCTACCTTATCTCCTCCTCTTCTCCACCTCCTCTCCCCCTCCTCTCCTCCTCTTCTCCACCTCTCCACCTCTTCTCCACCTCTCCACCTCTTCTCCACCTTCTCTCCTCCTCTTCTCCACCTTCTCTCCTCCTCTTCTCCACCTTCTCTCCTCCACTTCATCTCCTCCTCTTCTCCCCCTCCTCTGCTCCACTTCTCCACCTGCTCTCCTCTTCTCCACCTTCTCTCCACCTTATCTCCTCCTCTTCTCCACCGTATCTCCTCCTCTTCTCCACCGTATCTCCTCCTCTTCTCCACCTTATCTCCTCCTCTTCTCCCCTTCCTCTCCTCTTCTCTTCTCCTCTTCTCTACCTTATCTCCTAATTCTCCCCTTCCTCTCCTCTTCTCTTCTCCTCTTCTCTACCTTATCTCCTAATTCTCACCCTCCTCTCCTCCTCTTCTTCACCTTCTCTCCTCCTCCACTTCTCTTCTTTCTCTTCTCATCCCCTCCTCCACCTTCCCCTTTCCTTCCCCTTTCCTTCCGCTTTTCCCTCAGTATTATACTCTTTCATCTCTGAAGACATGTACTAATTATTAAACCCACTGCATTTTGTATGTGTACACACACACGCGCACACACACACGCACGCACGCACGCTCGCACGCACGCACACACACACACACACACACACACACACACACACACACACACACACACACACACACACACACACACACACACACACACACACACACACACACACACACACACACACACACACACACACACACATAGTCACCTTGTCGTCTAGTTTGCGAGCGCTGAAGGAGAGTTCTACGTAGTCATCATTACCTGATAACTCCTCTGATGTTACCTAGAGCGGAAATGCCATCATCATCATCATCATCATCTGAACTTGTATCGTCTGTTTGTGTGTGTGTGTGCACGTGTGTGTATGTGTGCGTGCGTGAGAGCTTCGTACTGTGATGGAGGACTTGCTGGTAGTGTTTCCCTGTTTAAGTAACGCTTTGGACAGTTTCCTCTGGGACACGATCTGCAACACACACACACACACACACACACACACACACACACACACACACACACACACACACACACACACACACACACACACACACACACACACACACACACACACACACACACACAGACAGACAGACAGACATGCAGACATGCAGACAGGTAGAAAACGGTTATAGCAGATTCCGCACTAATCTTTCCTTCTGTCCTCACATGCACACACCTGTCCCAATGTGTATTTACCTGTCCTCACCTGCACACACCTGTCCTCACGTGTATTCACCTGTCCTCACGTGTATTTACCTGTCCTCACGTGCACACACCTGTCCTCATGTGCATTTACCTGTCCTCACGTGCACCCACCTGTCCTCACGTGCACTCACCTATCCTCACATTCACTCACTTGTCCCAACGTGCACTCCATAGCTCCGAGGAAGTCTGTGTCTCTGAGTCCATTGTGAGCTGAGCTGATGTCATGTAGCTCATAGCGAAGACGCTGAACCTCCTCAAAGTAGAAGTCAACCAGAAACACCTTGGAAAACACTGGATTGATACTGCTACGGATCACCTCTGTACGGTCCACCTGCACACACACGCCCACGCGCACACACACACGCACGTACACACACTCACGCACACACACACACACACACAAAGGCACACACGCAGGCATGCACGCACACACGCATACACACAAACACACTTTAAAGTTGTCACACAAGTAAAATATCCAATGGTGATTATTGTAAACAAACAAGCGGTAATGTTGACAATTCAGCACCATTGAAGCGGACAGCGACATCATCATTCTCAAGCTCAGCACCACATGGCAGTGGACAGCAATCGTTTCAGGTCCCCACTGGGAGAATCTCTGGAGACACATCCACCAGTTAGGCCTAACAGTTAGTAAGAAGACTAAAAGCCTGGAGCTATGAATTCTCTTTGTCAGCCTGTTCAGCAAAACTCTTGAATTGTTAATCATAGGGAAAAAATTGCAACTAAACCAAAATAGACCTCTCCTTTGTTTCTTCACAAGTCCAGCCACATAAGGGGAGCAGATTGTTTAGGATTTAGAGACATCTAACTGCATTCTCCTGATAAACCACTCAAAGAGTTTGTTTCTGGTCTTCTGGTCTTTACTAAGAAGCTTTAAACTCTCAGAGGAAAGAAACTACTTCTGTGGATGCGAGTTGAACGAGTGCGAGAGAGAAAGAGAGAGAATGAGAGAGAGAGAAAGAAAGAGAGAGAACGAGAGAAAGAGAGAGAGAGAGAGAGAGAGAGAGTGTGTGTGTGTGTGTGTACTGTGGCAAAAGTCAGCTTTTATTTTCTTGTCGAGTCAGGCGCAGAGAGACAGAGAGGGAGAGAAACGGCAGAGGGAGCGAGAGAGAGAGAGAGAGAGATGGAGGAAGAGAGTACCTCAAACCACTGCCCGTGTGACTGCATCTTGAGGACAACACAGGGGTCTGGTTTAGAAAGGGCATCTCGGTCTGAGATCCCTCGACAAGCCACTCTCAGCTCAACCTGTCATCAATAAATAAATTATTTGATCGATCAATTTGTCAACTAATCATTTTGTTAATCAATCAATCAAGTGTTTATGAGCTACCTTGGTCAGACAGGAAGAGTTGCACAGGCCAAGGGTCGCCTCTGCAGACTCATAGATGTTACTCATGCTGGACACACGAAGGACCTGCAGACAGACACACACACACACACACACACACTTAAGTGAGAAAATACATTACACACACACTTTAGGGAGAACACACAATCCTAAACAAACCCCTCTGTTACAACATGATAAGATGCTGTGGAACTGAGTAAGCAGTAAGCAGTTCTTATGTTCAAGGTCAGAACTCACACAGACAAACATACACACAAACACACACACACACAGTGCTGTGTTTAAGTTTTTGGACCATTCTACATTCTATTCTGCATTCTATTCTACATTCTAGTGTAGTTTAGTCAACATTCTAGTATAACCTCTACATTTAATATTCTATAGTTTAGATCAAGGATGTCAAACTCATTCCATGGAGGCCTTATTGTCTGCTGGTTTATGTTTTTTCATTCCAATTAAGACCTAGACAACCAGGTGAGGGGAGTTCCTTACTATTCAGTGACCTTAATTAATCAATCAAGTACAAGGGATGAGAGAAAACACGCAGACACTCGGCCCTCCGTGGAATGAATTTGACACGTGGTCTAGATCAATCCTCCATCAACTTCAATCTGCACTATTATATAGTATGTGCTCTCTCTCTCTCCATCTCTTTCTCTCTTTTTTATGCCACTGCCTGCAGTTTGGTAGCAAACTCAATATGACCCAGTTCTGTTCCACAGCTCTCTCCGTCTCTCTCCCGTCTCCCCCCCTCTCTCACTATCTCTCCCTCCTCCCTCGTCCTATTCCTCCTCTATATTTCATGCGCTCAGTGTGTGTGGATGCTGGGGTGATTATTTTTAGCTGAGATAATCAGAGTAGGGAATAACAAATGGACAGATAATTAATTCTATATCTGAGTATATCTCTGTCCAATCACAACTTTACAAGGCAGCATCAGAACCAATCACTGATCAGAGATCCACTGCCCTTGACCCCTGGCCTTCAGATGGACTCAGAAACATGGGACAATTCCAGTGTGTGTGTGTGTGTGTGTGTGCGTGTGTGTGTGTGTGTGTGTGTGTGTGTGTGTGTGTGTGTGTGAGTGATGACATTAATAATAATGAATAATGAATCATTAGGGCAGGAAGGTCCATGCTGAGTAATCCCTCCACAGGCTTAGAAAGCTACCACATAACTCTCTCTCTGTCACCTGTGGCACGCACGCACGCATGCACGCACGCACGCACGCACGCACACCCACACAAACACACATACCCACTGAACCTACAATCCCATAACATAACACAGCATACCGTAACAACTCTTATGTTATTGAGCAGGGTGTGTTGCATGTAAAAAACAAACATCCAAAGCCTTTGTCAAGTTATAACATGGACACGGGGGTGTCCACACACACACACAAACACACACACTCAGCCCAGTGCCCAGAACATCCATACCTTATTAGTGTTCCAGTCAGTAACTCACCTGAGGTACCAGGTAGATATGGGCAGAGCAGTGAGATGAAGGAAACTTCACTGCTGGGCGGAATCACAGTGACTTCGCCGTCCTCACACACTCTGCACCCATCCCGTTTCTCTCTCTCTCTTTCTTTCCCTCCCTCCGTACGTCAGCTAAGCAGTAGGTACTGAGCCTTGCACCTCAAGCCATGCGCAGACAGGGGATACAGTACATCAGGGTCCTCACGGCATGAATGAAGAGAACATCTCTCTCTGTCTCTTTATCTGTCTCTACTTCCGTCTTTCTCCCTCCCTCTGTCTCCTCCCAGTAAATTATGATGAGGAGGGTCGCGCAGTGCCGGTTAACTAACGGTAGTTAGTTAGTATCTTTCCCAAGTGGTAGAGCCACAGGGAGCAGCAGGCAGGGGGTACAGGACTGTGACGGTACAACGGCGTGACCCAGTGGTGGATAGAAGTGACTGCACTTTACTGTGTGATGAGCTGGCCCATCCATTCAACATGTAATCCAGATCAAAATAATCCTGCTGTGTTGTGTTAGATTATCATATGTTATCCCCATCAGATTTGGTCCCACCTTTTTCGAATGCAACTTTGCATGCAAGACAAATCTGAACTAAATATATGTGATACCACATCATATGTTTTACCAGCAATGATTATATGACATCAAATGAATACACAGGACACTAAGGGTCCGTTTCCCGAATACAGAGTAAACCCTGCACTAAAAAGCATACTCAATAGTGAATCTCCACTGAAATAGATTTTTAGTCCAGGATTATATACAACTATAAAACAACACACAGGATAATTTTGACCTGGATAAAACATTCCATAAAACAGGCCTCAGAGAGCAATTGATAATAAGCTAATTATATTGGCGATAAAGAGTAATCTAGTTACAGCAACTCTGAAATGTTGAAAAGTATGTAAACTGGAATACAAAACACAATGTAAACGCATGAGAAAGTCACTTAATATACACCAATCAAAAAATTCAAGTGAAGTCCTTCACTCTGGATCTTATCTGTAGTTAGCACGGATCTGTTTATTTAATTCGTTAATTAGGCTAATTTTGTTTGTTTATTGTGTTGTTCTACTGGACGACCACGCCCAGTACTGTGCGTTACATCCGGGTCTTTGTTGGTTGGCAGCAGTGAAGATGGCGGCGTCAGGGAGGAGTACATTATTATCCTCCAACAACAGTGGACTAAACAGCACAGCCGAACAACCCAACACTGAAGACGAAGATGGACAGGATTTATGGTGGGAACAACTGACACCTGCCTGTTTAGATCCAGGAGGAGCTTTTCGATGGAGAGCGACTGTTATTGTTCAGAATCCGAGTGACAGCCCGTCTAACACAGCTAGCTGGCAGCAGCTAGCCCATTGATGCTAGCAATAGAGATTGGCTAGGTTTACGAATGAATGGTGATGCTGTCTGATGATTGTGTGGTTTAGTTAGTGAGTTAGCATTTCTGCATCGGCTTTTAGATTGAGTAGCCAGCGATAGCTAGCCTTGGCTAATACTACTGGTGATAAGCTAGTTAACTAGCTAGTCAGTGGAATGATTCTATAAAATGTACATGTAGACAGTCAGCTAGCTAAATTAGCTAGTTAACGGTCTGCTCTATCCATCTATCCGCAGGTCTGCTATTCTGAGCGAAGTATCGACGCACTCCAGATCTAAACTACCGTCCGGGAAAAATGTGCTGGTCATGGGTGGGTATCTGTCTGTCTCTGTGTGCGTGCGTGTGCTAGCTGTGATGAACCTCTCTCCTCCACCCTGCCTTCTCCTATTACAATGATGGACCAATATGATACCAGCTATCGGTCAGGCTTTATGTTGCTTTTATATGGCATTATGTAGAATGTGTGTGTGTCTAGCAATCCTTGTCTGAGTCCAGTCAGCCACATTCGCCTAGCAGTAACAACCCCAAGGATAATCCTCTGCTACAGAGGCTAATCAGTATGGCGTGAGGAATGCTGCCTACTCTGCAGTATTTACTGATGGGCCTAATAGTAGAATATTGTAATGTGTCATTGTTAGGTGTTTAATACCTGTCTGACTGTGTTTCTCTGTGTGTGTGTGTGTGTGTGTGTAGGGGAGGTGGGTTCGGGGAAGACCACCCTAGTTGCTAAACTACAGGGTGTGGAGGACTTCCTGAAGGGGCGTGGCCTGGAATACCTCTACTTTAGTGTCCATGATGACGACATTGATGGTAACCAATCACAGCTTTCCTTTTACACCACCATTGCCTTTTAACCACTAGTAGTGCTGAGTGATTAGTCCTTTGAGGTCGGATAGGTTGCTTTCGGTTTTATAATTATTTTGAATCATAAAATGTATTAAGAAATAAAGACATTCAAATGATTTTGGAGCTTTTTAATTGACATTCCAAAACCAAAAATAGTCAACATTCAAGTTATGGTCATTGTAGTTAATTACAACATTTCTGCGCTGAACAAGGTTGAATATTTGCCGAATGAAAACTACAACTCCCTTTAGCCCAGCATCCCATATACTGTAGTTCTTGACTTGACTTTTTAGTGAATGATTTGATTTCTCTCTAGAGAAACAGCGTCCACTCACGAAATGTTGGTTAATTTCTCTGCACTACCTACTAGGTCTGTCTATAATGTGGTGTGTGTGTGTGTGTATGTAGACCAAACCAGGTGTAATGCCTGGGTGTTAGATGGGGATCTGTACCATAAAGGTCTGCAGTCTGTTGCTGTGCAACGAGAGGCGCTTGGTGACTCGTTGCTATTGGTTACTGTGGACCTGTCGCGGCCGTGGGTCGCCATGGAATCGCTTCAGAAGTGGGCGGCTGTCGCTAGGGAACATATCGACAAGCTCCGGGTTCCCCCGGAAACACTGAGGGAGCTGGAGAACAGAAGTGAGTCAAACACACGTCATGTTTTACCCTCTGACCTTTAAACAGGACTCTAAACAGGCCCTAGACCTAACCCTGAACAGGCTGGTACCAGATATATTATTGGCTTGCTCAGCAGACTTTTAGATAGCTAAGTTGTTGAAACTGTGCTGCAGAGGACTATTTGGACATTGTGAAAAGGGTTTTAACCAACTGCACAAAAATAAAACGGTGTGTAAAGCTCGCTTTCCATCCAATTTGCGACAGATTTTATGCAAATATGCATAAAGAAAATATTCACATTTCCCCACCAGTGGTGTGTTTCTACCAAACTGACTTGTTGTGGATAAAAAGCAGTGAGTGATGATGTAGTGCACATTTTAAAGGTACTTTTTTACATAAGTTTTCATGTACCGAATAAAAATCGCATCCATCGCATTTTCAACTCTACCCACTCTGGTCTTGACATCTGCGCTCTAGCCAACAGCTCTCAGATACAGTGCAGGTAGGCTAGTCTACATGATGAGATTACTATGGATAAAAGCAAGATTTACATTTCTGTCAAACAGCATTCAAGCATCGATCATCGTGTCACCAGAATAAGACCATCGATATTTTTTGGAAATCAGCATCAAGCTCATCACCCTGTGAAGTTCATCCTAATTAATTTAATCTGTGGCCTAATAAACTGCATGGTTTCCTGAGACGTAGTGGGAGGACCACACACCATATCATCACGTTTACTTCGATATGATGGTTATTATATCAATATTTGCCCATAAAGGCCTTTCCACCTCCATTTCTCGCATAATTAATTTTACAGCGTGTGCCAAATCTTCCAACAGAGTAAGATCAGCCATCTCTCATTCCAGTTCCCATTCCCTTTCTTTTATAGGATTTACATAATACTTTCACACGTATCTCTAATTGAAGAAATTACTGTATAGGGATTTTTATTGTAACAAATGCACTGATGTGGTCAAAATTGTAAAGCATGTCGATGTTGCATTATTTCACAATGGAGATACAATGACATAGATTTTTTCTTTTTTAAAATCTATTACTCTCCCAATTTCACATGTTTTCCCCATATTTTCCCCATTCTATTCTTGACCAGCAGTTTCCTTATTCCACCACTTGGCATTGTGCATACGCATGGTAATGGCTAAGTAAATGTTCATATTGATAAATCTCACACTTTGCGTGAAAATAATCCCACGAATGGTTTACGCACAGATTTGTGCCTACGCACAATGGATAAATAAGGCCCCTGCTTTGTGACTGTCTGTAGTGGCCAGACAGTTCCAGGAGTATGTGGATCCTGGCTGGGAGGAGAGCGCCACCCAGAGGAGGAGTGAGGAGGAGGAGAACGTTCTGCTGCCGCTCGGCGACAACACACTCACACACAACCTGGGACTACCCATGGTGGTGATCTGCACTAAGGTACGAATACACACACTGGAATTGTCCCTATTCTATCTGTTTCGCTGTGACGTCATCAGTTTGCTGGAGAACGAGCATGACTACATATATTACCTCTGACCTCTAACCTGTGTGTGTTGCAGTGCGATGCCATCAGTACGTTGGAGAAGGAGCATGACTACAAAGACGAACACCTGGACTTCATCCAGTCATACATCAGACGCTTCTGTCTACAGTGTATCCTTTATACACACACACACACACACACACACACACACACACACACACACACACACACACACACACACACACACACACACACACACACACACACACACACAGTCTTGTATAACTATACGTCTATACTAGGCGGTGTCAAAGGAAGGCCCAAACAATTGTCAAAGACTCCCGTCACCCAATTCATCGACTGTTTCCTCTGCTACATCAGGGCAAGCGGTACCGGAGCGACAAGTCTAGTTCTAAAAGGCTCCTTAACAGCTTCTACCCCCAAGCCATAAGACTGCTGAACAATTAATCAAATGGCCACCCAGACTATAACTAACCTTGTGGGGATACACGATTCAGTCCCATTCAAAATCCTATTTTCCCTAACCTCTACTTCTAAGGGTGTTTTCACACTTGGTCCCTTTCAGCTTATTTCTGTGAACTTAGTGCGGTTCGCTTAATTTTTTGTGCAGTATGAACACTCCAAGGAACTCAGCCCCTTAAAAGAGTGCAAACCAAACTGCAAACCGAACTGAGACCATCTCGAGAGGTGGTCTGAGTTCGGTTCGCTTGAATTCCGCTGTCTGAATTCCCCTCACGCTAGACTACTGACATAAACCCTCACGCTAGACTACTGACATAAACCCTCACGCTAGACTACTGACATAAACCCTCACGCCAGACTACTGACATAAACCCTCACGCCAGACTACTGACATAACCCCTCACGCCAGACTACTGACATAACCCCTCACGCCAGACTACTGACATAACCCCTCACGCCAGACTACTGACATAACCCCTCACGCCAGACTACTGACATAACCCCTCACGCCAGACTACTGACATAACCCCTCACGCCAGACTACTGACATAACCCCTCACGCCAGACTACTGACATAACCCCTCACGCCAGACTACTGACATAACCCCTCACGCCAGACTACTGCAACACTGTTTCCCCTGACATAACCCCTCACGCTAGACTACTGACATAACCGCTCACGCTAGACTACTGCAACACCGTTTCCCCTGTCATAACCCCTCAAATCAAATGTATTTATATAGCCCTTCTTACATCAGCTGATATCTCAAAGTGCTGTACAGAAACACAGCATAAAACCCCAAATAGCAAGCAATGCAGGTGTAGAAGCACGGTGGCTAGGAAAAACTCCCTAGAAAGGCCAAAACCTAGGAAGAAACCTAGAGAGGAACCAGGCTATGAGGGGTGGCCAGTCCTCATCTGGCTGTGCCGGGTGGAGATTATAACAGAACATGGCTAAAATGTTCATAAATTACCAGCATGGTCAAATAATAATAATCACAGTAGTTGTCGAGGGTGCAGCAAGTCAGCACCTCAGGAGTAAATGTCAGTTGACTTTTCATAGCCGATCATTAAGAGTATCTCTACCGGTCCTGCAGTCTCTAGAGAGTTGAAAACAGCATGTCTGGGACAGGTAGCATGTCCGGTGAATAGGTCAGGGTTCCATAGCCGCAGGCAGAACAGTTGAAACTGGAGCAGCAGCACGGCCAGATGGACTGGGGACAGCAAGGAGTCATCATGCCAGGTAGTCCTGAGGCATGGTCCTAGGGCTCAGGTCCTCAGAGAGAGAGAAAGAGAGAATTGGAGAGAGCATACTTAAATTCACACAGGACACTGGATAAGACAGGAGAAGTCCTTCAGATATAACAAACTAACCCTAGCCCCCCGACACAAACTACTGCAGCATAAATAATGGAGGCTGAGACCGGAGGGGTCAGGAGACACTGTGGCCCCATCCGATGATACCCCCGGACAGGGCCAAACAGGAAGGATATAACCCCACCCACTTTGCCAAAGCACAGCCCCCACACCACTAGAGGGATATCTTCAACCACCAATTTACCATCCTGAGACAAGGCCGAGTATAGCCCACAAAGCTCTCCGCCACGGCACAAACCAAGGGGTGGCGCCAACCCAGACAGGAAGATCACGTCAGTGACTCAACACACTCAAGTGATGCACCCCTCCTAGGGACGGCATGAAAGAGCACCAGTAAGCCAGTGACTCAGCCCCTGTAATAGGGTTAGAGGCAGAGAATCCCAGTGGAGAGAGGGGAACCGGCCAGGCAGAGACAGCAAGGGCGGTTTCTTTGCTCCAGAGCTTATCCGTTCACCTTCACACTCCTGGCCCAGACTACACTCAATCATATGACCCACTGAAGAGATGAGTCTTCAGTAAAGACTTAAAAGTTGAGACTGAGTCTGCGTCTCTCACATGGGTAGGCAGACCATTCCATAAAAATGGAGCTCTATAGGAGAAAGCCCTGCCTCCAGCTGTTTGCTTAGAATTTCTAGGCACAATTAGGAGGCCTGCGTCTTGTGACCGTAGCGTACGTGTAGGTATGTACGGCAGGACCAAATCGGAAAGATGGGTAGGAGCAAGCCCATGTAATGCTTTGTAGCAGTAAAACCTTGAAATCAGCCCTTGCCTTAACAGGAAGCCAGTGTAGAGAGGCTAGCACTGGAGTAATATGATCAAATTTTTTGGTTCTAGTCAGGATTCTAGCAACCATATTTAGCACTAACTGAAGTTTATTTAGTGCTTTATCCGGGTAGCCGGAAAGTAGAGCATTGCAGTAATCTAACCTAGAAGTAACAAAAGCATGGATTAATTTTTCTGCATCATTTTTGGACAGAAAGTTTCAGATTTTTGCAATGTTACGTAGATGGAAAAAAAACTGTCCTTGAAACAGTCTTGATATGTTCGTCAAAAGAGTGCTCAGGGTCCAGAGTAATGCCAAGGTTACTCTGGAGTTGCTAGTGCGCGATGGGACAAGGATATCCCTGCCTGCCGAAACCCTCCCATAACCCGGACGCCGCTGTGCCAATTGTGCGCCACCCAATGGGTCTCCCCGTCACGGACGGCTGCGACAGAGCCTGGATTCTAACCCAGAATCTCTAGTGGCACAGCTAACACTGTGATGCAGTGCCTTAGACCACTGCGTCACTCGGGAGGCCTACGGCTTATATTTTTACTAAATGCAATTTATGAGCTTCCAAAATGTAAGTAGGTATACAGTTGAAGTCGTAAGTTTACATACACTTAGGTTGGAGTCAATAAAACAAATTTTTCAACCACTCCACAAATGAGGGGTTATGTCAGTAGTGAGGGGTTATGATAAAGATCGTACTTTTTGGAGAAATGTCATCTGGTCTGATGAAACAAAAATAGAACTGTTTGGCTGTAATGACCTTTTATGTTCGGAGGAAAAAGGGGGAGGCTTGCAAGCCGAAGAACACCATCCCAACCGTGAAGCACGGGGGTGGCAGCATCATGTTGTGGGGGTGCTTTGCTACAGGAGGGACTGGTGCACTTCACAAAATAGATGGCATCATGAGGCAGGACAATTATGTGGATATATTCAAGCAACATCTCAAGACATCAGTCAGGAAGTTTAAAGCTTGTTTGCAAATGGACAATGACCCCAAGCATACTTCCAAAGTTGTGGAAAAATGGCTTAAGGACAACAAAGTCAAGGTATTGGAGTGGCCATCACAAAGCCCTGACCTCAATCCTATAGAAAATTTGTGGGCAGAACTGAAAAAGCGTTTGTGAGCAAGGAGGCCTACAAACCTGCCTCCATTACACCAGCTCTGTCAGGAGGAATGGGCTAAAATTCACCAAACTTTTTGTTGGAATCTTGTGGAAGGCTACCTGAAATGTTTCACCCAAGTCAAACAATTTAAAGGCAATGCTACCAAATACTAATTGAGTGTATGTAAACCTCTGACCCACTGGGAATGTGATGAAAGAAATGAAAGCTGAAATAAATAAGTCTCTCTACTATTATTATGACATTTCAAATTCTTAAAATAAAGTGGTGATCCTAACTGACCTAAGACAGGGAATTTTTACTAGGATTAAATGTCAGGAATGGTGAAGAACTGAGTTTAAATGTATTTGGCTAAGGTGTATGTAAACTTCCGTCTTCTGGGAACATATTCTGATGGAATGGTTTGTCCTGCACTTTTTAAAAACACAGAGTGCATTGAGTGAATGTTGGAAAAAGATCTTGGTTCCTTTCTAGACATAGCAATGTGAATGCAAAGAGGAAATCTGCCTCAAATAGTTGAAGTTAACTGGAAAAGGAGTTGTCCTCATTCAAAGGTAAGGGCATAGTGAATTTTAAGAGAACTGTTATTTTGCCTTTTTTTCTCTCCCAGAGATCACTTTAAAGAGGACCGAGGTCGGTTCTTTTAAGGAGGACTGTATGTGACAACACCCGAACCTTAAACCTAACCTTGAACCCAAACCCAAAACTTAACCCAGCTCCTAAACATAATTCTAACACTAATTCTAACCTTAACCTTAAACCCACCAGAAATAGCATTTGACCTGGTGGGAGTAACAAAATGTCCCAGCCGGTCCCCACAAGTATAGTTAAACACGTCCACACACACGTGCGCACACACACTTTAACTCTGATCACTTTTCCGTAGAATCTTACTAACCCCTAATCCATCTGCATGCAGTGTAAAGGTAGAGACAACATGGCGGTTAATTTCTTTGTGCCTGCCTTGGATCGTGTAGTGAGTGATACTGTCCCCTTAATGCTGTGTCAGACGGGGCGTCTCTGCTGTATACGTCGGTTAAGGAAATGAAGAATGTGGATGTTCTGTATAAATACCTGCTTCACAGACTCTACGGTTTCCCCTTCCATTACCCTGCTCAACTGGTGGAGAAAGACACAGTCTTCATGTAAGTGTGTGTTTTTGTGTGAGTGGAACCCTGGGTTCTTTACGTTTGCGAGTGTGTGTTTTTGTGTGAGTGGAACCCTGTGTTCTTTACGTTTGCGAGTGTGTGTTTTTGTGTGAGTGGAACCCTGGGTTCTTTACGTTTGCGAGTGTGTGTTTTTGTGTGAGTGGAACCCTGGGTTCTTTACGTTTGCGAGTGTGTGTTTTTGTGTGAGTGGAACCCTGGGTTCTTTACGTTTGCGAGTGTGTGACCCTTTCTTCTTTCAGTCCGTCAGGGTGGGACAATGAAAGTAAGATTTCAATCCTCCATGAGAACTTCCAAACGCTGAAACCAGACGACATCTTTGAGGAGGTCATCGTCAAACCGCCTGTCAGAAAGGTACGACCTTTAACCCCTCAACTCTCTCTTGTAATTCCCAAAAAGACTGTTCGTGAACGTCACATTTTCCATTGTAATTTAAACCATAATGATAGATGAATTAATAGGAATCTCTCGCCCCCTGTCTCGTTGTGTACATCCTCTCCTATGCCAGTTTGTTCATGAGAAGGAGATTCAGGCTGAAGATGACCAGGTGTTTCTGCTCAAGCTGCAGGTGAGACTTGACACATGGTGACGTGTGTGGGTGTTGCTTTCTCTCTCTAATGTGTGTCTTTGTGGTTTCAGTCGCTGCTCTCCAAACAGCCTCCTGCATCTGCCGGGCGACCAGGGGTAAGTCAATCTCTCTTTCTTCTGTCTGTCTCTCTCTTTTCCTCATTTCTTTCTCTCTCTCTTTAAGATACTGGAAACTGATGTGATCTTGTGTGTGTGACAGGAATCCAGCAGTAGTAGAGGTCCCAGTGGTTCTCCCAGGACCAGTAATCGTTCAGCTGCAGCCAACGTAGCTAACACCATGCCCCAATCAGGTACGCCATGCCCCAATCAGGTACGCCATGCCCCAATCAGGTACGCCATGCCCCAATCAGGTACGCCATGCCCCAATCAGGTACGCCATGCCCCAATCAGGTACGCCATGCCCCAATCAGGTACGCCTTGCCCCAATCAGGTACGCCATGCCCCAATCAGGTACGCCTTGCCCCAATCAGGTACGCCATGCCCCAATCAGGGACTACATGACGTGAATGTGTGTAGCTAATGCCACACATTACAGCAGAAAAGCAATTAGGTATTTTACCACAGACCCTGCTCAACTGTTGTACCTTTTTGTATGACATTCTCCAACCCTCCCTGTGTGTGTAGCAGGTCAGACCAGTGAGGGGGTGCTGGCTAACTTCTTCAACAGTCTTCTGACCAAGAAGGCCGGGGCATCGCCGCCGGGCAACAGCACACCAGGGACTGTTCGCAAGTCAGGTAGGACACACACACACACCGTTATTATATAGGCAGAAGGGGTGTATGTGCCCTGTGTCGCCCTCTCGTGGTTTAAAATATAAATCCAGGCAGAGCTGAGTAGTTCTGTGTGTGTGTTGCAGGTTCTAAGCTGGGTCTGAGTGATGTCCAGGCAGAGTTGGACAGGATCAGCTGCAGAGAGAATGATGAGACCAGCAACACTAACAACCCTAACCCCAGTACTGAGACCAATGAAGAACAGACATGAAAGACCACCTCCCTCTTCCTCCCCCCTACCTCACCCCCCAGACCAGACGTGAAGAGAACAAACCTCACCCTCCACACCCCAGGCATACCACAGACCAGACATGAAAAATCCACCTCCCCTACCTTACCCACTCCTCACACCCCCAGGCCATACATGAAGAGACCAGACCTCACCCTCCTCCCATTCTCACCTCTCCTGACCTCCCCTCCTCACCCCCCAGTGAGACCACCGCATACCAGACATGAAGACACGTCAGCCCTACCTCATTCCCCAGACCATACATGAAGAGACCAGACCTCACCCCAACAGACCAGAACAGATTAGACATGAAGACCTTCAGGACGGAGATGAAGAGATATGGGGATGGAGAGAGAGGGAGGGAGGAGGAAGAAGAGAGGGATGGAGGGAGAGGGAGCAAGAGGGAGAGAGCAATGGACAGGTATGGGGAGAGAGGGAGCAGGAGGCAGAGAGAGGGATGGGAGGGAGAGAAAGAGGACGTTAGGGAGGAAAGAGGAAAAATATATATTCCCCTTTCACCAGATGAGGTGTTTAGGTTGATCTTGATACTGTAGGATATATTGAAGGATTTGTGTATATAGTTGACTGAGATACTGTAGGAAGTGTAAGTGTGTGTGTGTGTGTGTGTGTGTGTGTGCGCGCGCATGCGCAGGTAGGGATGGAGAATGTTAGACAGAGCCATGTAAAGAGAGAGTTTGGCCCTTGAGGCTTCAACCAAAAAGCAGCAATCTTATGAGATGTCGCAAAACTCTATGGCAGACATGTTGACAGAATCATAAACCAAGTTCACTAGTATAACTAACATAACTGACAGAATCATAAACCAAGTTCACTAGTATAACTAACATAACTGACAGAATCATAAACCAAGTTCACTAGTATAACTGACAGAATCATAAACCAAGTTCACTAGTATAACTAACATAACTGACAGAATCATAAACCAAGTATTAGAACTTATAACCAAAGTCCTTATGGATGGATGAATGGAAGGTTCATCCACTGAGGCAGACAACAATATGGCTTTTGGCCGGCTCTGAAGTGGGCCAAACTCTCTGTGACTGCTTTTAGATGTAGATATAGAAGGGGAGGGGGTGTAGTTGAGCTTTATTTGTACAGTTAGGAGAAGCACTAATGGTTTATAACCCAATAGTTCATGTAAGGAGGGAGGGATGGCCGGGGGCACCTGGAGAGTGTACAGTCCCTTTGTCTTGCTGTAATCTGATTGGTCTGTTATTTCAGAACTGTAACCTGATTGTTGTGTTTTCATTGTTCTGTGGTGGCATTTGTATCATCAGGTCTATAATGAGTCAAATAAAGGTGTATTTATTCTGACTCTGTCTTTTCCTAAACCTGTGTTTGAATTTCAACAGGTGTGAGTTTGCCCCCCCAAAAAATGATCAAGAAAAATATTTTGTAAGTAAAAACATTTCAGGTTTTTCATTTACATGATTTGTGCAGTATATTTTTGGTATTTTATTAGGATCCCATTAGCTGTTGCAAAAGCAGCATCTACTCTTCCTGGGATCCACACAAAACATAAAACATGACATTTAATATAGAACATTTAATAAACAAGAACAGTTCAAGGACAGAACAATTCTTTTTTAAAGGCACACGTAGCCTACATATCAATACATACACACAAACTATCTAGGTCAAATAGGGGAGAGGCGTTGTGCTGTGAGGTGTTGCTATATCTGTTTTTTTAAACCAGGTTTGCTGTTTATTTGAGCAATATGAGATGGAATGGAGTTCCATGCAATAATGGCTTTATATAGTACTGTACGCTTTCTTGAATTTCTTCTGAATTGGGGACTGTGAAAAGACCCCTGGTGGCATGTCTGATGGGGTAAGTATGTGTGTTAGAGCTATGTGTAAGTTGACTATGAAAATAATTTGGGATTTTCAACACATTGTTATAAAAAGAATTGATACAGTCAGTCTCTCCTCAACTTTTAGCCAAGAGAGACTGGCATGCATAGTATTTATATCAGTCCTCTGATTACAATGAAGAGCAAGACGTGCCGCTCTGTTCCAAGGGCCAGCTGCAACTTAACTACATCTTTGGACCACACTGGACCACACGACTGGACAATAATCAAGATTAGACAAAACTAGCCTGCCTAACTTGCTTTTTGGAGTGTGGTGTCAAAAAAGCAGAGCATCTCTTTATTACGGACAGACTTCTCCCCATCTTTCAACCATTGAATCTATATGTTTGGACCATGACAGTTTACAATCTAAGGTAACGCCAAGTAATTTAGTCTCAACTTTTCAACAGCCACATCATTCATTACCATATTCAGCTGAGTTCTAGAACTTAGGGAATGATTTGTACCAAATACAATGCTCTTAGCTTTAGAGATGTTCAGGACCAGTTTATTACTGACCACCCATTCCAACAACTTGTTTAGCTGTGGTTGCTGATGCGTATATGATTGAATCATCAGGTCATTGGTAAAAATACAAAAGAGTAGAGGGCCTAGAGAGCTGCCCTGTGGTACACCACACTTCACATGTTTGACATTAGAGAAGCTTCCATTAAGGAAAACCCTTTGAGTTCTATTAGATAGATAGCTTTGAATCCATGATATGCCACAGGTTGAAAAGCCATAACACATATGTTTTTTGCAACAACCGGTTGTAGTCAATAATATCAAAGGCTGCACTGAAATCTAACAGTACAACTCCCACAATCTTCTTATCAATTTCTTTCAACCAATCATCAGCCATTTCTGTCAGTGTAGTACATTTTGAGTGCCCTCTTCTATTAATATACTGAAAGTTTATTGTGAATTTGTTTACAGAGATATAGCATTGTATTTGGTCAAACATAATTTTTTCCAACAGTTTGCTAAGAGCTGGCAGCAGGCTTATAGGTCTGAACCAGTAAAGGCCGCTTTACCGCTCTTGGGTAGCGGAATTACTTCGGCTTCCCTCCAGGCCTGAGGACAAAGACTTTCATCTAGGCTCAGATTTAAGATATGACAGATAGGAGTGGCTATAGTGTCAGCTACCATCCTCAGTAGCTTTCCATCTAAGTTGTCAATGCCAGGAGGTTTGTCATTATTGATCGATAAGAATATTTTTTCCACCTCTCCCACACTAACTTTACAACATTTTAACTTGCAATGCTTCTTAATTTATTTATTTATTTTTATATATACACTGCTCAAAAAAATAAAGGGAACACTTAAACAACACAATGTAACTCCAAGTCAATCACACTTCTGTGAAATCAAACTGTCCACT